>NW_026900530.1:897500-967500 GCF_033783945.1 Neopsephotus bourkii | reverse complement strand
CGGCATCCGCCATTAGCAGGTTGGCGCAAACACAAATGAGTGTTTTCACAAAAGCATGCAAAGGTTGTGAAATTCCAATGAATTCTTTCACTGGAAAAAAGAGTTCAAGCTGCCATGACCGGATATGTCACCTCCCACGGCACGCCATGCGCCCGGCGAGGCACCATGGGAAATTACAGAATCAGAATGCATTGATTTTTCTGTAGAAAATACAGGCAGCAGCCCTGATGAAGAATTAAGGAGGAAATGTAATAACCTAATTCTCCTCCACTGTCCTCACACACTCCCCCCTTCCAGCCTGGGCACCTAGCTCCTGCATCCAGGCAATTGCCAGGCAAAAGACAAGGATAAAAATTACCTTTGCTTAAGCAGGTGGTGAGATACAGAGCTTCTGACACCAGGCTTGGACCTGGCTCACTTTTTCTGAATGTAATCAGCTTTAGGACACAACATTTCCAAGCAATACTTGTTTTATGCTGCCATATTTTATGTTATTCTCCATGACATTCATCCCCAAACATTCCTATGACACAGACCCTTAACAGGCTTCCTCTATAGAATACTATTTACAGTATAAGAAATTATTAATAATTCCTCCTCAAACCATACTGTATATGTCTTGAAAACTCTGGAGAATAGAGAGAGAATTTTCCCTCTCTCTTTCACGCCACACACATAGAAAATACAACATTAACATCTTCCTTTACTACAGGGCAAGTTAGCCCAGCACTGTGCCTACATTCTTTCCTAGCCTCGTCAATGGGAGATGCAATTAAAACATTCTTTATGACCGCAGAGTAGTGCTTGTTTCACTGTTTGCAGTGTAAGTTTGAAAAATGCAGTTACAAAATTAGTGGCAGCCTGCTTTTTTCTTTTTTCTTTTTTTTTAAGCTTCTATTTCAAGGTGACCCTTTTCCTACTCTGTGTGTCACCCCAAGTGTTGCTGCATGCATACTGAACCAACGCTCTCCCAGTAATTAACACCAGCACTTAATGAAGTCCAGCTGCTGTGATGGCAAACTGAAGGGATGCCAACCTTTGTAAACTAGTACTTGGGCTACTCCAGTTACAGCTGCTTTAAAACCACAGCAGTCAACTTCTTTTTGCCTACTTCTCAGGGATAATTTTTACCAAATAAGACAAGTGTTCAAGATTACACATTTAATAACAAAGCTTATCTCTGAACTAATATTTCAAGCTGGAAATGACATACAGAGCTAGAGCAACTTAAATGAACACTGCAAAATTAATAAAAACCCTGAGTATCAAATGGAAAGCTAAAATTAAGATCTGCACTGTTAAATACATAAACCTTTAAAAGCCCTGGAAGCTCAGTTCCAATGGAAAATTGGAGACATATTCTTCAGCAGTATCTGTTCCTCTGAACTCCTTTCCTGATTCAGTACGAGAGACACTAACAGCCAATGCTTTATGAAAATAATGCACTCTGCCAGTCGTTTCATTACATGTAGTGGTGTGTAGGGATACTAGGCGAATGGCTTTGGAGAATGTTTGGAAAGGCTTGCATTGTAACTCATACCACATGGATTTTCAAAAGAGGAAAAAGAACTCCTTCCACTCCTTCCTCTACTTGTGCTTTCTTGCTCTGCTCCTTTATCTGCCTTTTTTAACATGCTACTTTCCCATGCTGAAGTACTGATAACAGTGTCCAATTAAAGTGGAAAATTTCTAAACTCCTCTACAAAGCCAAAAATAGCAATTCAAAATTGCAAAACATGCCTTCTTTTCCTCTCAGACCCACACAATAGATATACTACATCCCACATTTCTGCTTTACATACCCACTCAGAGCTCCCACTTTGCTCAAAGTGACATCTGACTTGGACTGGAGACAGAGAACTGTGGGCTGAGCTTTCATGGAGAGGGAAGACCCTTCCACTGCCAGTCCAGGAGCTGGGGGAAGCAGGAACAGGTGAACTGGGCTCGGTCAGACCCACAGAAGAGGTACTTCATTTTCACAATTACTAACAGAGATAATGGCTTCTACTATGATAAACGCTGTGGCCTTTTAAAAGGCACAAGGGAAGGGAACCAACTAATTTACTTTCATTTGAACTGATTTACACATAGGTAACATAACAATTCACAAACATATTCAGCACCAGGAAACCAACAGTTCTTCCAAGCAGAAGGTAATCCAAGTCCCAAGCTCTGCAATTGGTCCAGTTCTTCCCCCAGAGACGTAACATTGCACTGGATCAGTATTAAAAATCCATCCTTGATTATTTTGGATATCCATGCCCCAATATAACTTGAAAACAAAATCATTGGCTTACACAATAAAAGAGTCCTTGAAGAAGAAAAAGAAAAAATAATTGTGTGTGCAGAGCAATGCTGACTTCCAAGCACAAATTCCTTTAGTTTCCCTAATGCTAGCTTTGGACCCTACCAATGACCCTAAAGGAGCTGCACTGAAATAACTGCATAACCTGGCAGTGCTCTGCAATGTATCAACATTTCACAGACGGGAAGGTAGCAAAGGCCTAAAGCCAAGAACCCAACTTTGGTTTAATTTACAGAAAATATTGCACATATTGCACCATTTATTTTTCTTATTGTACATTTGATATTAAATTACCCTGACATTCATAGGGAAAGCCAGTGTTTGATTATCAAAAAGCCGTTGTGTCTAGGTTCCACACGGGCAAACCATGGGAAAGGAATGTGGTGGTTTCGCATGGCACACTACAAAGCTCACAAACCTCTTGCATGTATTAGCCTCTATGTAAGTCAACCATGGAAAAAAGTCTGCTTACAACAAAAGGCATCTGGTAACCATGACTGTTCTGCCTTCAAAATTGAACATTTTAGATTTCTTAGCTCCCTCTTTTGTTCAGTTTTAGTTCTCATGCTTGCCATTTTCTGCTCTGCCCTGTTCTTTTTTTGTGCATGTTATAACCCAACATGACAAAAACCTGTGTAGTGAATCACACTGCTGACTTTTAAACAGGTGAGTGTTATTAGTTTCACCAAGAAAAGAGGTTCATAGGTATATTTAAAATTAATTTTTCAACTAATTTCACAGGGCATCTATACCCTGTTTCTTCTGCAATCATAAAGCTTACAACCTGCTAGCATGGAACCTTCCTGCTTCCCAAAGGTTGGATGTTCAGATCCAGCCATGCAGTCTTTCCTCAGACTTCAGACTTTAGGTTCTTCTAACATGTTTATGGTGCTCAAACGCAAATAGACCTGTATCCATTAAATTACAGGCATCCTCTTTTGTCCTGGAGGCTTCTTTTAAAGCTGCTGTGTTTCAGCAGTGTGGTGTTAAGTAGAAGACACACAGTAACTTCTGAAGAAAGAATTTCTTTATGAAACTGCAGGCAAAGGAACCAAAGTTCCTTATGGGATACTACCCTTGTTCAAGATTTTGAAAGGTAAGGCCATAGACACCTAAAAAAAGTATTTCTTCTATGTATTCATGAATAGAGGAATGGACATTTTATGTGTGGAAAGTTGAATCTGTAGACCTTTCAACACTGCTGAATTTATTATTTCAGTACCGTGACACACTGCTGTATGTGCGTAGGTGCAGTTATCCCCTGTGTAACACAGCATGCACACTCTATGGGCATGTGAGTAACTTCATGAATTAGGTGTATGACAGATGTGGCTTGGTTCAGGATAAAGTAATAGCTTTAAATATGCCACTGGCAGTACCTCAGAGAAGTCACTGTACCACATCAGTTTTTAAAGAACAAGATTCAGGATTCTGGCATCTTGAACTTTAAACCCGCTCCTAAGGGAGGCACATATTGCTTAGACAAGACATAACTTTATTGTATAATTTGTCAGGAATAGAATAGGTTTTCTTATTGAAATGAAGTGGAAAAGTATGTTTCCAGATTCTTTAGAGTGTTAGCTTGCATGTTTTTCAGCAAGTTACCCTCTGGTTTGCCACAGGTTGAAGCCTCCCTGTTAGCCAAGTTAAACACTGACAAACCCAAAAGAGGTGCTGCTGATAACCCCAGATCTCCTCTCAGCAAGCCTGGCAAGGGTTGGTGCTGCTTCTCCTGTGTTCACATTCCAGACAGGGAAATACTAATTGTCTTTTAAAAATCTCTATAGTATTTTGTCAATATTTTTTTATTACAGCAGAGCATGTATAAATATTTTATTGTAAACCAAGGGCCTAAAATAAACAGTTTAGTAAATAGTTATTACATTACAAGGAAAAACATCTGTGGAAACTGTTTTCCATGTAATTATTCTTGCTATTTTACATTAGCTCTCAATGTGAATTTCTTTGGCTCTAATGTTTCACTTGTTCTAAATCTTCCTCCTTGTTGCTATTATTAAAATCTTAAAAAGGTGCCAAATCTTAAATGAAGGAAAAAAATGATTCGCTAGAAATTATTCATATCACAGTGAGCCTCTACTAAACCTGGCAGGGGTGCAATATTTTCGGTGAAATTAACATAAAATATACAACTGCAAATTATCCAGGAAATAGCTGTGTTCTTTACAGTGCGCATTTACATTTGCTAAAAAATGTTCTACTTATCTGTCTCGCACAAAGCTCCCATCGCTTCCAAAGGCAGATTTAAAGGGATAGCAATAGCTCTGCATAGGGAGTATGGGCCTTACAGCGGCTGTAACAAACGGCTGCTGTGGAAAGTGACCTTCGATAATTACCAACAGTAACAGTCAGCGCTGGACAGTCCTTGTTGTGAATACTAACAATCTAATTTTAGATTTATTTCCCTTTTAGAACACTGGATGGATTTCCTCTCTTAGGCCTGAGTCCTTTCTACTAAACACAAGAAAAACTGTAATACCATGTAAAATGCAAATTTTGCTGTAAATATTTTATAAAATTGTTGCATACATCCCAAAAGCTATAGGTCTTAATTGAGAGCGGGCTATTTTTCCAGTCAATATATGGAAATGGAAAATGCTAATTCATGTTTTTCTACTTAAGAAAAACCCTGGAGAATGGCAAAACCACAAATGCACTCACTTTAATATTATAAATATAATTTGGCTCCCTCTTTGCAGTCCCCGATGTCCTGGCTTTTATCTCCCAATGGCTGCAGAGGAAGAATCAGAGAATCGCTTCTACATCCCCTGCGCAGGAAGTCACCCCCGCGTGCTGCCAGCTTGGCAAAAGAGCAACAGCCTGAGCTAGCAAACGCGGCAAACAGGAACTGAAACAAGAAATTCCAGTGCTCTTACACAGGAAACAAGTCCCAGACGACAGCAAACTGGCTCAGGGTGAGTGGAGTGTACACTCAGCCCTACTGCTGAGAGCCACTGCCGCCCTGGGCTGGCAGAGCGGAGGAGCAGGGCTGCCCCCACGCTGGGCCCCCAGCCCCATGGCTCGTCCTTAGGTTTATTTTCTCCCTTCAGAACAGCCAGTGGCCCAGACAACAAAGCCCGGAAACAACCTTTTACGAGTGGTACTGAATATGATTAAAAGTCGTTTAGCCTGCTCTAGCGTATGGTTACTTACACTCATTTTTATCTATCTACTTTTCATTTCCTTGCAAAGGAAAAGACTGAGTTTTGCATCTTCTAGAAGCGAAATCATTAGGCTGTTAAAACTCTTCAAAGGTCACTGATACTGGCTTTGAAGACTGAAAATGATACTATTCCCCATTAGACTTTTAATCTCATGATTAGAGCTAAAGTTAACATGGCTGTTTCATTTTCTACCAGGGAAGAGTAAACTCATTTCTTCTTTCTCTACCAGAATACTTAATGGCATCCTATCTTGATGAACAACATCTCATAGTTAAACAGTCTGAACAATAGAAATGCAAAATACTTTGCAAGAGGTTTTTTGAATTTTTAAATGTTATTTGATTAACCTTGAAAGTCTTACAAGATGCACAGCAAAATTCACCCGCAGAAATCCCATGACTCAAAGCACCTACTCTCGGTTGCCAAGACTGCAGTCCTCACTGGCAGCAGCTGGGAGACAAGGGGGAAGGATCCATATATTCCCAGGTTGAGCTCTTACTCCTATATCCCCTAAAACTTAATCCTACTAATGTTTTGAACTGCATAATGCTAGTGAGTGCAAGCGGGACCTGACATGCCAGTAAGAGCTATCTGTGCAAGTAGAAACTGCCCCCGTGGGCTCCTCATGGATATTAAGATAAGATTTGTGAAAACTTTGCAGAAAAGTCTGTGGGGCAAGAATTTAAAAGTGCTCACTAGTTTCGAAGCCCACTTACAGTGCTCACTATTATTATAAGCAGACACATGGAAAAAATTCAGTTTTCTTCATTCAAGACAGACTCTGATAACCAGCTAGAAAAACTCAAGACTATAATTTCCTATTCAATATTCCACATGAGATGCACTTTGCTGTATTTAACACGTTTTGCAGTTAATGGATTTCACAGTGTTACCATTTTTATGCAGCTGTCCAAATAAAATGTTGCGTACAATTTTGTGCTTCTACCATATTGCTGACCTGCAAATGGTAGCCACTTCCCCGGTTTAAGCCTTCAGAAAATGGGAAAAATGTCTGACTAGGCCAATTAATATAGGTATTTTCTTTCTGTAGAGATCGTTTCCTAGTAAGTCATGTTTGAACAAGAGCAAAGATGGATGATAGATATAATTACACCTTGTACATTTATAGTCCAGTAGTATTTCCACTGAAAGGAAAAACAAACTTCAATATTTTCAGGTGTTAATAATAAAAGAGTATTAGGTCATGGTTCTAGAGCTAACAGACCCACACCTTTGTGTTACTTGAAATGTGGCCTCCTAGCCTGTATGACAAATGTCTTTTTCCTTCAACACTGCAGACTGATGTTTAGATCGCAGAGACTACTACTGAACAAAACACAAACCACTTGGTAGTTAATAGTTCACAAGGAGTGTCTGTGTTGAAGCCCAGAACTGCTAACCTTCACCATCTTGAGCTGCTTTGCAGTGAAGCATTTACAAGCAACTGCACATTTCTGTTTCACAACAAGCTGTTCAGAAAATACACAGGCGCTTTTCCCCACATCAACCCTACATGGACTCCTTGGCATCCAAAGTTGAAAAGCTATGCATGGAAGTCTCCTGCAGTCGAAGAGTATGACAGATACCTGAGCATTAGATGTCCAGACAGTGGCTGTTAACACTCTTAATGTACTCATACCAAAAAAGAATCCTTACAAGTTTCAGTGAAAACCGGAAAAGACCCTCATTTTCTTTTTAATAATTCTCTGATAATATATTTAACTTTTCTGATACCTGAAGTATTTCTGTATTATTGTATTTTTGTATAACTGTGAAGTAATAGAATATGCTTCCTTTTTTTAAGAGGCAAAGCAAATTTAAAGAGGACTACAGACTTGAATTTCAGGCCTTTTTTTTTTTAATTACTGTAATTACTAACATAAAAAATTACAGATTGCTTTTTCAATGGTTTGTTTTGGTTTTCATTTTTGGGGTTTTTTTTATCTTTGTTGAACTAAGTCAAATGTTATGTAACTTTAGAAGCCTTAGATTAAAAAAATGTAACATTTTCCTACTAGATTTTTAAATGGCATATAAAGTGAGCTAATCAAGCAACTAACATCTCATAATTTTAATTCTCCAACCCTTGGAAGTTCATAGTTCAGGCTTAACACATTGTTGATTTCAGCTCCTGACACATTCAAGTTAGCCTCCAAAGGAAATTCTCTCTATTGATGTTCTTCAAGACACAGTTATTAAGAGTTTTAAAATATTTTAAAGGGGTAGAAGGGGTTGTTTCCCCACCCCCCTAAAATCTAAATTCTTAGATTTAAAGAATAAATGCTGGATCAAAAGGTCAACAGTTGCTCTACCCTTTTATTTTTTTCTTTTCTTTCTCTTTTTTTTTTTTTTTGTTTGTTTGTTTTTTAGAAAAAAAGAAATTTTTAACTAAAAAGTTAAAAAAGGAGAAAATGTCACTGCAATACTTTCTTCCCTTCAACTTTAGCTATCTATATCTGACTCAGCTTGAATCATGTTCATTGCATGAGGTTTCATCATTGAACTTTTTTTGCCAGTATTTATTCCTGGATATAACTCACAGTCATGGGGCTTAAGAAATATTTGCCTGTATCTCAATAATACATGATAGCTAACGTGAGCAAAACCCAACAGAGGACATACCACTGGTGCTAGTTGATGCTGATCCTTTAAAACACCCAAAATCTACCTGGAGCAAAACCTAAAACCAACGGATCTGCACAGCCTGAGCCACACTAAAAAAACTTGCTCGTGAATACAGAATAAAACACAGCTGTCACAAAATCTAAACACTTTGCAGTTACGTGCACAATGTTCAAAAGATCTGGTCATTTTTTCAGGCCCTTAACTGTTCACCAGATGATGGATGATGAGCATCTGATGGCAGAATTAAATTTCAAATCGGCTATGATTGCCTGAAGTAGTGATTTATACACACAAGAAGTGTGCTGTGTACTTCCTACTGCAATGCCATTTTTCCACCAATTCAAGTGGTGCAAAAGGAGGAAACACCAGACCAAACTGGTTTTGGCCTATTCCTACAGGAAGCAGGGGGTAAAAAAGCTCCACTCCTCCCCATGGGGTCAGCACCATATTCACCCCATCTGTCTCTGGGTTTGTGCCAGCTCAATAAACCACAAAACACAAAGCAGAGAGGCAGGAGAGAGCATATTGGTGAAAAAGACAACTATGGAAAACACCATGAGACCAGTGAGGTGTTTTGACCTCTATGGAGCTCTGTCTTCTGAAGACCAAGGTACTCATACACATGGTTTCTTTGGGGTTTGTTAGTGGTGGCAGGATCAAAAAGCTTTTTCATTTATAAAATTATGATTTTCCAGTTTGTTGAAGTTTGACATTTGCAAGAAGTCGGACAAGGACAACCTGAAGTCTTCAAGCTTACTGTGCAATCACACAGTGGATATTGACTGTCACAAGAATGGCAAGATTTTTATTTTTTAATTAAAGAAATTTAATTTTTAAATGGCACACAATAAGTCGGCCAAAGTATTCAGTTAAAAACCCCCTCAGTCCTACAAAGGCCCAAAGCTGTCAAAAGTTACTAATAAATTGAAGGAAAATGATTTTGTGACAAAAACTTGCTATAGAAGCAAGCAAGCACATCTGGTGCAAATGACAGAGACCATTTATGCAAAGGCTTTATCTGTGTCAGGAGTTTTGAAACACTGAAAAAGGTAAAAGCATTTAAATAATTTATATGGGTTTGCTTCATGGGGATCACTTGTGAGAGACCTCAGGGTAGTAAAGTTTCCCTTCACAAATGAAAAAAATAGAAGGTGCCAGTACCCAGATAGGCAGAGCATACAGGAAGGCTGGGTCTGATTTGACCTGCTTGCCAGTGATGACAAAACAGAAATAGTTTTTTTTTAAGGGCTGTGTCATTTGGTAACCTCTTGTTCTCAGAGACCAGATTAAATCTTCCCCAAGGTTAAGGATGCAGTTTAGTTTGAACTATAATTAAAATCAACAGGCCAACAATCCCTCTTTGAAGTGAACAAGGTAACGGGAGGAACAAATCTGGCCCTTTAACATACAGACAGTCATTTTTCTCTGATAACCAGAGTTAGGATTCAGCATATGTACACCAGTACCCATACTGAGTCAAACCCAAAGGTTTCTAATAAAAATTAGAGGAAAAATAGGCATTCTAGCTCCAATGCTCAGGAGTGCTGAATACTGAACCAGAAATTTGTAAAGAATGAAATCCAGAACTTTATTAGTAGAAAAGGAATTTAACTGTAGTTTACTTTCTTTTAACATTTTCCTCCAACTGGAAACAGTCTGCAACCTTGTCTAGGTTTCCCCAAAGAGGTAAAAAAGAGTATTTTATAACTCTGCCCAAGCTAATTCCTACCTAACCCAGTACGGGTTTTTCCAGTTTCACTAAGCATTCATTCTTTGTTCCTTATTCAGTTCTCAAATTTCAGCTGTCTTTCATGAAACAGCACAAAGCTTTCTATCACTCAAAAGAGGTAGTACAGGAACCTGATATTTCCAAACCAATAAATTCATTAGGCAAATAAAGAAGAAATGGGGATAACTTCTACTTTCTCCAGATAAAGCTGTTATCTATTAATAAGCTCCTAGAAAGAAATCACTAACACCTAGATTTTAGGACAAAAGTGATACAAACATTAGTCTCCCATTCACATGAGGAGAACAACTTCCTGAAAATGTTATTTATATGAAGTCTGAGGACTACACCTAGAAGTGATGGAGGGTTTGCTCCCTCCTCCATCACCAAGAAATATTCTGGTGTTTCTTCCTTGAAAGTAGGACACAGAGGGGTGCTCACCTCTCCACTGTGAAAGAGCAGAGCCATTTTGCCATCTGCAGGGAGAACCCAAACCCCATGTGGTGAGAATTTGTTTTCTTTTCCAGGTTCAAGATTAGTAAAGAGGGGCCAAGAAATCTGCTTGTGAACTTAAGAGATACATGGCTATGTGCATGTAAAATATTTGAGAAACAGGCAAAATCATCTCTTCAGACTTAAATACCAATGTACATCAGCTTTCAAGGTTAATGGCATTAATAAAAATTAAGAACAAATTACACATGCAGAGGAATCACTGCTACACAGGGCAAAGTTAACTGAAAAAATAGCATTTTTTTGCCACACTGCCTAACTGATGTTGAAAGGCTGGGAATAGATTGAGGAGCTTGCTAATGAGAACTTTGAAGAAACATCACACTTAAAACCCAGACTGATTGCAGAAAAGGTGTTTTATCAACTGCTCCCTTTATGAATAAATATGAAACTACCAGAAAAATGTTTAAACAGGTGTAATCACAACTGCATATGAAAATTGAGTTTGGAGGCTGTAAGGAATCTTAACACAGTTAAGAGAGAATGAAAGCAATGTAAAACTGTGATCATAGCCGATTATGCATGTATCATGCAAAACAGGAATGTTGTCATAGCAGCTATAAAAATGTCAGAGAAAACCGATCTACTATTACCAAGTTGTAAATGAAATGAAAAATGCAGAAGGAATATGTGAATGAATACATTAAGAGAAATATTATTTCTTTGCTGGTAGATAAACAAGCAAAACAAATCACATTCTCATAAAACAGAGTAATTTGTATTAACAAATATGCATAGATAACAATTGCATGAGGACACAGCTGCACAGTATGACTGGATAAAACTATTAAGATTAGGGATAATGAATTTTCCAACCTTAGAAAAGAAGGGGCAGTAAAAATCTAATGTTATGAAACAAGTTTCAAAGTAAGAAACCAATTAAGTAACAGATTATAAAGGGCCAATATTGTTTATATTAAAGGGAGCTGCTTCTCTCTGTTAGCAATGGCAACTGGGCTTTCAGTTAAAAATCACAGCTACACTGTTAAAAAGCGCAGCTTTTAAAATGAAGCATTTCTAGCCTTTTAAATACTATACTTGTTACAATGTTATTTAACTACCTGCACAAGTACTTAATGCCAAAAATAATTAACATGAAAAATAGAAATCCAGGGCTTAGGGTTGGACAAAATAACATGAGGACCTACTGGCATAAGCAAATCCCTCTGCCCACAAGCAAACTCCATTCAGACAAAGTTTCCTGCAGCAGCACTGGCAGGGCTCTGGCCAGCCCATGGCGCTCACACATGGTGAGAGTACTGCTCTCATGTGCGTGTGGATACATCATGTATGTCATTCATCTGTTAAGATAAATACACTTAGCAGTTTTTCCCTAAAATTATTCTTTCACAATAGCCAGCCAAATACAAATCCAATACTTATTGCTAATTAAGTCAAGCCCACATAGAACTGGATATTGAAGCAAGTGCTGGGTAAATATATGACGGATGTACCTTCATTTCCGCATTAAAAGAGCAATTACTTGGAACATGCTTTACAAACATAAAAGTTAAAAAACATTTTTTAGTTCCTAATGTGTCCACAATTAAGTCACATATTCAGCTGTTGAGTTTATAAATATGTTCCTGTTGATAATTTGCATCTAATGCGTCAAAAACAATCTGGCACATTTTTATTTGCCTTAATGCCTGAAAGCCATTACCAAGATAGTGCTTTTCAATGTCATCATCATTGCTACTATGTATATGTTTTAACTAACAGTAGTGCTTAGGTCTGAAGAGTTTCCCTCAAGAATTAAACAGTCTTGTTTCAGGGCACAATATCATGACTGTATCTTAATGGAAGGAATAGAAGAGAATTTGCCAAATAGCACCCTTAAACTTTAAATCAATTCAAGTACTGTGTTAAACACAGGAAAATGGGAATTTTACAACAATTAAAGCTGCCCTTCTTCCAATATAGCCCTGGGCCAAATCCTAATGTTCTCTGTGCAGGGCTCCAATTTTGGTTTTTCATATAAAGGTGTTTTATTATAAGAGAGATTCTGATATGTGTTGCCTGTCCTCATCTCCCAAGTCAATGAGAACAAGAAACAGAGTGCTTCACAAGATCAGACGTAAGTATCAGAAATGCTTTACATCCCCATCAGAGATGCCCAGGGCTAGTAGTTCTGAATGTATAAAAGTCAGTTCTGCAAAAATGATCCTAACCTACATCCTTTTCACATACACAAGCACTTAGAATCTACAGGCCACAGTCCAAGGCCATCCAAACTGAGTCTAAACGTTTATTTACATAATATATAATCTAGCCATTTTGTTAAGATCTGAATTTATGAAAACTATGAGTTCCTAAATCAAAAGATAGAACTATTTGCTTCCATTTTTAAACAGAAAACATAACTGGGAATGCATTGGTTTATGTTTGATTTTGAATACTATCTCAACCCCTTCACCACTGTGCTGTTTTTGTCTCAGCTTAGTATCAACTGCTAATTCTTTTGAATAGAAAATTAGCTTTCTAAATTGCTGCTTTTTAGAAAATTATTTCTGTGATTACTAACTT
This sequence comes from Neopsephotus bourkii, assembly GCF_033783945.1. Taxonomy (NCBI): domain Eukaryota; kingdom Metazoa; phylum Chordata; class Aves; order Psittaciformes; family Psittacidae; genus Neopsephotus; species Neopsephotus bourkii. The sequence continues at coordinate 954,620 of NW_026900530.1, read as the reverse complement.
TAAAAGAGGTAGTTTGACCTCTTATGAGCAACAAACTTATTTGGTTAATTTTAGATATTCTGTAATTTTGAGATGTCAACAAAAAAAAAAACAAACCAACCCTATATTTGTTCGGTTTTTGTTTAGAATACTTTTATGCATCTGAAACAAACCTAACTGTGAATGGTTGTTATCCCTCCTCTTTGTTTTTAATACTGGCAGAATGTTTCCAGAACTTGAAACTTGATCTTTAAGGGCAGGAAAGGTAATTCAGATACTTGGAGTCCTGCGCTACATACAATGTATGTATATATATACCATGGCTTAGGGTAACACTCAGAAAATTCCCACCATTCCTCAAAAAATGGTGTTTAACTTGGTTGGCCTCATCACATCAAACAAGGAGGTATTAATTCAGACAGCACTCCAAGAACCAGATCACTGAACAATTTCCATGTGACTTCTGGAAGATTTCCCTCCAGCACTCCCTTTTGTCCCCAGTGGCTCTCAAAACACAAACAGAGCCTCATGCGTGTATTGCAACATGTCCAGCCTGTGGGGGGGGGGCCCCCCCCACTGCTCACCAGCATTCAGATGTGAATTTTCACGGGGAACACCTATAATTGCATGTGTAAGGACAGAAGTGGCACCAGAGAAGGGCTCTGTTTAGCTCTGAGGTGTTGGACAACCTCTTGTGAGCCCACAAACCCTTACCTCTGGAGGCAGAGGCAGGAAAGCCCTGCAGCTATCCCAGCATTAGAGCATGACCAGGAATCAGTATTTCCCCTGTTCCAGCACTAACTGCACTGCAGTTGAGTTTCCCTGCACATTTGTCAGGAGGCTTTCTTAGAGAAAAGGAGAAAGAAGGGTGGGGACAGTTGCTTATCTTTTTTGGCATTAAATAGCAAACATCCCCCATCTAACCAAGACCGAGAGAAGTACTGCTGTGACCACTTCCCTTACCCAAACAGCTGAGAGCCCCACCATGTGTCTGCATGTACTTTTCCATGGTACAGGGCGACCTGACCTGCTTGGAGAGTGACATATCTGTGGAATTTTGTGCATCTTGAAAAATATTAATTAGGGCACCCAGCCGGGCTTTGGGAACACCACAGATGTAAAAAAAAAAAAAAAACAATAGGAAGCCCCAGGACCAAATCCTTACATTCCCTGTGCAGGGTTCTGAGTGGGGTCTCCCACTCTCTGGGTGAGTGCTGGGGACTTTTCCCCACAGCAGCCACCACTCACATGCTGTGGGGACTCGGTGGCAACTCTGTGATGGAAACTGAAGTTCTATGGCTCCCCCAGCCACTGGGGAGAAGCTGCACTGATAGTTTTCCAGACTTCTTGCTGCTGCCATGACTGCTCAGTGCACCCTGTAGAGCCCACAGCTGCATACCCCCTATCCTTCCCTCCATCTAGTAGAGACTGCACATCAGAGGCAGTGGTAGGTGGAGAGATAAGGGAGAGAAACTTTAAACATGGCCAGGTCAGCGCAACAGGAGGTAAGCAAGTACAGAGGCAGCAAGAACTACTGAAAGTTTTTGATACAGTCCCAGGTGGACTTCCTAACCCCTGAAAATGTTTCAAAGAGGGACCCCCTTTCTGTGGGCATGGAAATGTTTCAAAGGAGCGCCAATCAGTACAATGTTTCAAAGACCTCTGCCCTCCAAAAATTCCACCCTGAACACCCGACATTCCCCGGCTGGAAACATTTCTAAACAGACCCCTTCTTGGCTAGGCACAGCTGAGGTCTGTTCTGCTGCATACAGCCTTCCTACAGGCCCCAGTGTAAAATGAAACAAAACATCTACCATTTACCTCCTCTGGGGATGTATCCAGCCTGCCCCTTCCCCAGGGACCCTGTGCAGGACCCAATGTGCCTCTGTGTTCATGCACAGGATATGAAGGGCTAAAGTGCAGAAGGGTAATTTTTCAAAGTGGTGTGTAGGAGTAGCACTGGAAATTCCCTGCATACTGCTTCAAAAAAAATAAACCCCTTACTTCCATGAATTATGAGCAGGGCCTCTGACTTCAGACTGAGGAGCCAAGAGGCTGAAGAGAGAGGCACAGCCAACTTTAATGGATGCACTTTTTAAGACTGTGAAGTAAGAAGTAATTGAATTATTTACTCATATTATGCATACTGATACTTGAGAGGTGTTGCTGCTACAGAGCAGGGACTCCTTTGTTGACAGTCGCATGAGCAGAATAAAACCATAGGCAAGTGCTCAAGATATCTCAACTATTGATTTTGTGTTTCTCAAAGTATGAGAAGAAAGTGCTGCTGACAGGTCCTGGACTATCAAAGTCAAGGGTTTTTTTTACCTAAAAATCGCATGTCAAGGCTAACTTCATTGTCTTGACTCACTTCAAAAGAGAGATAAAAATCTCTCCCTGGAAATGCTTATCCTCCTCAAACACTTGTTTTAGATTGGTATCAATCATTCATTTTCCCTAGACAGCATCTCAATGACTATATTAAACCAGACACCTTAATTTTAGACAGATACAAGTTCTTTGAGGTGAGTTCAACCTTAAGCTCCTGGGGAGATACAGTCTAAGGTCAAGATCCCACCACCCACCAAAACCTTGTATTTTCACCCTGGGATCTCAGTGCCCCTGCAGCACAGACAAATCCTCATCTGCAGACCTTAAATTGACAATGATAACATTAATAACCCCTTCGACACAGACCTGGGCTGCAGAAACAGCTATGTTAACTGCTTTCTCTCACTGCCCATCTGGCTAGACTTGGTCTAAGATCAAGAATGGAAACTCTTGCATGCCTTGTTTTATAAGTGATTAACCAGTCTGAGAGGTAAGGAGGCACACGCCCACCTCTCCCACTGCCTGAGTAAGGGATCTCAGGCTTAGAACAAAGAGCACAGGAGCAAGCCCAAGAGGCAGTCCATCACTGTTCTCACTGATTCAGCACTATGCAAATTATCACCAGAAAATCTGCACAGCATTTACTGTTGGAGAAATGGTGACATCTAGCCTCTCCTTTCAACTTCAGTATTCCCCAGTAAAGAACAAATATCATCAGCAGACTCACTGGAAACGCCTTTTCTGAAGCAGTCACCTGTCTTGAAGGAGAGCGGGCCCAAATGCCTTGTGCACTGAGATGACCACAGTGGGAGAAAGCTTGGCTCCATATTAAAGCTTTCTATAATTTACTCTTTCCTAAACTGCACCATAAGAAAAAGAGTGGTGAGATGAACTTAACAAGTGTTCTCAGTCCATATCTCAGCAAACAGACAAAGACTTGACACCACAATGGAATAATTAACACATTTTCTCACCATGTTCCGGTACTTACAATGTTCTGGGTCACAGCACTGAGATTATATGTACCTTTGTACTTATATAAAGTTCTTCCAAATATGTATAATAACTTATTTACAGCTCCAAGGAAACAATAGGTACAGTTTTCACAAACAGCAGTACCACATTTTTCTCATCTCCCTATGCCTTCTACTACCGTTATTTTCCAATAGAATTAATAGTGAACCTTGTTATGTCATCGTGCATTATTCTAGACAGCACTAATTTGGGAATACGCATAAATAAACTTCACACATTAGTTACTGGAAAATGAAGAAATGACATCTTTTCAAAACGAAAAAGAATTCCCCTCTCAGATCAAGCAGAACCTTAACTTGGCACTTCATGACCTTCGCATTTAAAAATAATTTATTAGCCACTGGATCACAAATGAAGTTTAAACAAGTACTATACTTGCCTAATGACCTCTTTCTTTCAGGCTTCCTAAAAAAAACACAAATTTAGGTGGGGCTACATGGAATCACTGTGGTCCAATTAACAAGGATCTCACTCTTCAAGCTTACAAACAAGAGATTACATTTACACCTGGTAAGAAAGAAAACATTTTTAGATACCTTCATCTTATCCTGCTTGACATCGACTTCAGACTCCTGCCTGGCTCCCAGAAGAAAATTGTTGTGACTGACACATGTATTTTTCATTTGGGTTTGAGAGTGTGAAGACTCTGTCAGTTCATACTTCTCTCACTGGTATTTATACGTAATTCACTTCAAAGATAGTATGAGTTACATACATGCGTTGACAGGAGAATAGTTTCATAAAAGTAAAATTGTTGAAGGAAAACCATTATGCTTATGGGAGGTAAATGCTGCATGTGAACATATGACACACACAGGGTTTTGTCCAACATATACCTAAAGTGCCATGTGTAAGTAACTCCTTTGTGGTTTATACATCAAAATAAACTGACCTCTTGGGCCAGTGCCTATATTTGTAACATCTGTGCAGACAGGAAAACATTTCTTTGCGTTCATCAGGAAAGCAACCATGAAGCTGCAGCAAAATTACAACCCATCAAATTAAAGTAACACTTCACTAGAAACTCTTGCAACAGGACTGCAGTAGAAGGCAGTAAGCACTGATTTTTAAAACACTTGTACGTCTGAAAAGTTGAACCTTCTGAAGCCCAAAATCATTTGGGGAAAAAAAAACAAAACAAACCAAAACCAAACCACTGAAATAACTTTGTGTTTTGTTTTGACAATGTTCCTCAGGAATTCAGCATACTTAGCTGGGAAAATGCTAGCAGTTAAATCTATTCAATGTCATGACACACAAAATTGAAACATAATTGCTCCTAAGTGGTTGACAACTGGCAAGTGCTTTTTACATGGATAGAGAGAAATTTATGCTATCAAATGGAAGATACTGTCAAAAGTTTGATTTTAATATAAATGAAAATGCTACATGAGGACTCAAAAAGATAAGGAAAAAAGCTCAGCTGTAACACTTTTATAACCACATATTTAAAAAGCTTTGAAGTAAGGAACCATTACGTCAAAATAATTTTCTCTGAAAGATAAGAAAAAATTACAGCATGAATATTAACAAGTTATCAGAATAGTGAATTTCAAAGAGTAGCAAAAAACAAGCAGCCAATGAATGGCCTAGTTTAAAGAATGGCTTACCAATCATATGGTTAGCGACATGAATTTGTATCTCCCTCTCATTCTCAAAGGTCATCTGGCACTTGATGCATTGATAGGTCTTTTTCTGTTTAATAACAAAAAAGAGGTTAGAGAAAACTGTACTACAGTGTAAGGCAAGTGTGATCATGAATACAGCATCTATATGCTTCAACCTCCCTCCATTGAGGTCTTCTCTGCTGATATATCCCCAAGAAGACATCAAGTTGGGCTGGGATCTTTTGAGACCATAAATCCACCCTCTGATTAACAGCCTGCTTTAGGAGAATTTTTAATTTTGACTTTAAAAATTTCAAGTCATAGTACTTGAAACTCTGATTGAGTGCTTAAGCCATAATAAGATTGCTCATGTCATTTAAACCATTACAGTAAAAATTTCTGTAGAGTGAAATAAAAGACATTGAAAGGTAACTCTGTTTTCAGAAAAGTATCAACTTTCTCACAAAAATTCATCTTTATTTAAAATTAAAATACAGTAGGCAAAACACCTATAGTTAGTTTGGGAAGTGAAAGGGAAAAAGTATATTTTTGTAATGGTCACCCATCAGAAATCCCACAAAAACTGCATTACCACAAGGAATTGTTGCCTAGCACAATCTGTTGTGCATTTTCTCTATCCCAGAGTTATACCAGGGAGGCTTAGCTGCAGAAGGCAGGAGACAGTGTGAAGAGGCAATTATATGAACCATTTATTCAAATAGGGAAAATGGGGTTTGCACTCAGATTGACAGTGGTGTTTGTACTTGTGCAACATGACAGGAAAAAATCAAAGAAATAATTTCTAGAAATTAAAATGCATGTTGACAAGTTAGACACCCAAGTTAGGAAAAAAAATAAAACATTAATGCTAAGTGGGTTTTTTGTATATTTGCAGAAACTCTCATTTCCCAAAGCAGGAGTATGGTGCTTTGGTCTGATGTGCATGCTCATTGACTGCATGGGAATATGCTATCTAAACAGACATCTTTTGACATGCAGTTCAGAAAAATTGGGCTTTTTGTGCCTACTTCTTCCTAGAGAATAACTCCTACTGCAGCACTTGCCACCAGCCATGAGCATGCAGTCCATATCCATACAGCCAGTGTGGATGGCAGCAGAGTGTATGTGAAATCTCCAAGTGCTGGCCACAAGCTCAGATAGCCAAGGAATGGATGAGAATCCCAAGCTATCAGCACTGAAAAACCCAATTCAGTAAACAGCACCGCTTAACTTTTTTGAAGGTGTTTTTTGTGCACTTTTAGATACACTTGATTTTTTCTTACAGCCTCTGCTCCACACCTATGTATAGAATCCCATTTTTAGGACAGCAGTAGTAAGTCAGAAGTTTTGAGTTTAAACAGAGGAGTTGCTGTCACTTCCTCTGAGCATGGAATCCAATTTCCTTGAACGCCTGCTGAGGAAAGAACAAATTAGGTGCTGCCAAGAGCTTCTTAACTACTTCCCATGTCATCAGTGGCAACAAGTTAGCCTGCTGGAGGTTAATGAACATGCTGTAATACCATAATAACAAATGAACCAGTCTATGGATGTTATGCCTATTCCATGAATTCTGTACGCAGTATGTGTTTAGACATAGGCAGGGCCTTCCAGGCTAAAATAACAATGGGTGATTAACATGATAATAGGAAGAAGGCTGCACTCCATTGGCCGAAACCTGACACAGCCAAACATATAAAAGGAAATAGTTTGGACTGGCTAGTTATCCCTAGGCAGCTATCCTCCTGGAGTCCATTTGGAAATCAAGGCTGTTAATGGAAAAGCAGTTGGATTTCTGCAGCACTCTTCTTGGGAGTCTCTTCTGGCAGACAAGCACAGCACACACACATACACACGTCCTCTCAAATATGCTGGCATACACATGCTGAGGTCTCCTAACTTTAAAAACAAAGCAAAACACAAAAACCTTTGGAGGAGAAAAACAGGATTTGGGTGGTGAAGGATTCATACAGTCACATTTAAAACTTGAAACCATCCTCTTTAAAACTTCAAAGTTGACTAAGTTTTGTGCTTTGTTCAACACTTATCTCTGTTTTGAGGGTTCCATAAGTAACTACCTAAAAAGGACAATATTTCAGCTCAACTCTATTTCAAACCTTTAAAGTTATATTAAACACAGACAAATGATTCATTTTTTAAATTTATTTTGGTGCTTCTGAAAGCTACTTGCTAACAGATCTGGAGACAGGATGTCTTTGTTTACCCACAGACACAGCATAAACTCCTCCACACCATTTCTCAGACTCACAAAACACTCCACTTGGCATAAGACCCCTCAGAGAAGATGGCAGATTTCACCATTCCTCTTGGCATTATCTTCAGCTTCAGCTGAGACACATGCGTGCATAAGAGTAGCTTAACTGAGGTGATGGCTCTTGTGACAGGCTACCTGGCTCAATACAGAGTGAGATTTATTAAATGGTCTTATGCAGGCCATAAAAACAACTACAACTAGATTAGCACCCAAATGTATATGCAGGAGATAGAACAGCTGATTTCTTGGCTCATTAATAATTCTCTTTAAAAGAATGTTACAAAACTAGACTTCCATTCTTAATGAATAGGGAGCACTAGTTTGAATACAAGGGTGTGTTATTTGTGGTACCAAATAAGATCTACTACTGTTTTTGTGGGTATTGGGGCTTCACAGACATTATTAATGGGTCAGTAATCTCTTTTTAAAGTTCTGTCTTCACAAGTGGTGACAGCAAAGGTGCCCAGACTTCAAGGAGCTAACAGAGTCTAGATGATGGCATCTAGGTGACAAAAGAGACCAAGTGAGCAGGCATTCAGCTGACAGTTCGATCCCCATTAAGTCAAGATACTTAATTCTAACCTTGGCACAAAATAGTAATAATAACAACAGAGGGTTCTGCTTTCTTTTCTAAAGTAACTATTGTTCCCATGGGTTTTCCAGACTGTCCTCCTTTAAATCTGGAAATGTTTTCCTGTTCTACAAAGAAAATATTCCTCCATTCAAGTGGATTTACAAGGGAAGAGAAGGGGTTTGTGGGAGAACAAAGAGAATTAATTGAGTCCAAGAAAGTATGAAGGAGAAAAGGAACTGAGTAAAGAAGCACAATAGGGTTCATTCTTCCAACTTCCTATGCCATCTCCTTTGCTTCTTCAATCTGAATAACCTAGGTGTGCTAAAAATATAACACTATTCAAGATGGAAATTTAATGGAAGACTAAGCATTTGCCATTGTCAACATTGAACAAGTATTGTTGATGGTAACTAAGGTACAAAATACAGATAAATCTGTGTAAGAGAAAGAACAGGTTGAAATGTTCCTAGTATTACAAGGGGCAATGAGAAATCTCAGTCCTAAACTGCTACTCACGTTTCTCAAGACATGCACATTCCTCTATGAAACATCTTAAAAGGAATTAATAGAATATGTTCAAAACTGAAGCTCCTACGCACAGAAATATGTTCAGAGAAACACGAAAGCATTACCTCTGATGCCATTGTAATAGAATTAGAAAAGGTTTTGAGCTATACATGTGGCAGGTACTGGAATTGTGCCTCTACTTGTGATGCTCATCTCAGAAAAAAATTACCTTCAGTCCTATCCAAACAGAATAGCTCACGTAAAACTATCAGAATCAAACAAAAAATGATGTTAGAGTAATCTTTTACTATGAAGGTATATTTTATTTATTCCTCTTAGTGATGCTCCCTATGGAAGACCATTGATTTGACTTAAAATCTCCTAATAACAAATCCTCCAATGCAGATGCTGCCATGCACACAAGGCAAAAACTTTGTCCATCTGGAACTCTCTCTATCTTGTTGACCATCAAGACTGGATCCTACTTAGAAGTCCTAGAATAAAATGTGATCAAGTCAGAGAAATTTCTTCCTGGTTGGTAGCTATACTATGGTGTTACTGAAGACGACAGAATACAGGAGCATTTTCAAGGGTTGGATGCTTTCTTTCATTCTTAAGGATTTAAAAAAAAAAAACAAAAACAACAAATTGCCAAGCAATTCTGAGTACTTTTTTGATCCTCATCTAGCTGTCTCCAACAGAACAAAACCTCCAAAAGTTCAGTAGTAAAAAATTGAAACATAACAACGTATTCATACTCTCTTTGTGGTGCTATATCCATGTGCATATATACACAAATGTTAACAGTTAAAGTAAACAAGAATTGTTTTCTCCTGCTTTTTTTTCCTTTCCCAAATTTTTTTTTTTTATTCATCAAGAGCTAATATTTGTTTTCTTCCTTTCCTTCACTTTGGGGTTAAATCTTAATTTTATTGTTTTTCCCCCTGAAATTCCTTTAGGCTTCCATGCTCATTTCTACAATTTAAGAACTAACCAACAACTGCTGGTGGAGTGATTTCCGACACTGAAAGAAGTTAGAGAACTTTTATGTCATCATCTTTTCCATCTGCTTGGATTTCATTCTGCCTATTCTTATTTACTCTGAAATATATACCCACTACTTAAAATCTAATCTCCCTACCCTTTTCTTTCTTACTGTACCTTGCCCTAATCTTCAACTGCTTTTCTGTTTAGGAAAGAAAAATCAGTAAGGTGTTTAAAAAAGAAATGTAGAAGTGCTCATGAACTGGAGAGAAGCAGCTTTTTTCCTCTGGACATCTGCAAATTATTCTACATGCATTGCGCACTTAAGATTGCTCCAGTAAAATGGTATTTTACCTGTGCGCAGCATACTAACAAGATGACAAGAGAGACTGTGTTCAACTTGCTTAGTTTTGCTATGAAACCAACGAAGTTAATGCTATTCCTGAAATAGGGAGGTTTACCACCATTTAAAACAGTCTAATTCTTTGAAAACTCCTGGGCTAGGGAGACACAAAGAGCAGTCATTGCCTTGAGAAACCTGAGTGAAACACCAACAGTTTCCATGTGAACTGATATCAGAATTCAGGTCTTGTACCTATAACAAAGGGTAAGATAATGAATTATTCCTAATAACAATATATCTATTCCTGGCATACATATCATAAATGTCTCTAGTATGTGCATATGTGCAGGCCACAGACACCTGTCTATGGTGTATGTACTATTTGCCATCATCACAAATGTCAATTTTTCATTATCTTCTACAAAAGAACGAAGACCTTCCCTCATGGGATGAAACTCAAAGCATTTACCTTATTGAAGAACTTAAAACTCTCCCTTGAGAGAGCAAGTATGGAAGCTGTCACTGAAAAGAAAGAGTTAAAGCAAGAAATAGGAGCAGAAAATAGCAATGTAAGCTGCTTCTGGTAGTCGATAGAAAAGGTAATACTTTAGGCTATAGGCACAGCCATATGAACTAAGAATTAGTCTTACCTAGGAGAACAGAGGTGTTTTAAAGAATCTAGAAAAAAACAAAGGCCTAAGGAGGAGGAAGAATGACCTATCTAGAGCCCGAGCAAAATTCCCAAGAGGTATCACACTGAAGGAGGGATACTTGCATTCCTCATTCTTCTGCAGAATTAGGTGCGTGTGCCTGGAGGCTTAATCATACACTCATCGCACACAGAGGGAACAATATCCAGTTGTTTAACTAAAAAAGCAAGAACTCAAGAATTAAACTTTCTGTGGGATTCACTCAGAAGCCGGGAATGGGGCGTTGATGCCAGCAGGTGCTGGCGCACGCACTGCCATGCTCTGACCTGGCCATGCACAGCCCAGCTCTACCAGATGCTGCTGACCCATATGCCCCAGCACTGAGGCAGCACTACCAAGTCCCGCTGGACACACACATAGCCTGCACCATCTCTAGTGCAGGCATCTCAGTCTGTGTCTTCATGCCATACTTAGGGTCTTCTCTTACTTACTGAGCCTCCAGTGTTCTGGTTGAATGGTATTTTCAAGTTCTTTTAATGAAGTGAGATGGAAGAGTGTTTGTGGGTGCTTTAATTAGCAGATTGGCATAAACAGGCTTCTACGGCTGGAATTATTCATTAGGAGTTGGGTGCCTAATTTCCTTAGATACTTTTGAAAATCTCACCCCATCATGTTTAATTAAAAATGTCAGATGATATCAATACTCAGATGCGTCTGCTGTTGGTCTCCCGAGAAGATTTCCAAAATCTACTTCTCATTCCATCTGTTCCTGACAGAGGAAGGACTGACTTGGCCCATTCTTGAACCAAAACTTCAAGAAATAATTTTTAAAGACTATAAACTGCAGATGATATTAATCTCCTTAGTAAGCTTCTGAAACCCTTCTTGGATCTGCATGTTCCCAAGAATCTCTTAAGCTAAGAAACGTGAAAGCAGGCTATCTGCAAACATTAAAAGAAAGCACAATTAGATGTAACCTGTATTAGACAATTTCTGCATATGCTAAGAAAACTACTTCTCTTACAGGAGAGCCGTGAAGCAGATCCTTTCAAAATCACTTTGCAAATCATCCACACACATATACAAGCACACATGTATGCACACAGACATCCAATACCCTCACAATGTTCACTCTGACAGCCACCCATAACAACAAGCTCTTCGGCACAGAAATTTGGTTTAGGTGAGAATTTGGGGGGATAGGGTGGAATTCACTAAAGTTTTCCTACAAAGCTCCTTAAGATTCTGCTCATGTTTAATTTGCTGGTAGGAACTCAACTCTCATTCTTCAAGTGCAACAGATCATTTTCTTTTATGTGTGTTTTGGGTACTCAACATCTCCTTTTTTCATGGAAATCTTCCAGCTTTTCCAGATCTGCCATTTCAGAAGTATCAGAATTCATGGACAAACTCAATCCCCACTGTTCAAGGGTCTCAGCTCTCTGTTGGTAAATCTAGGGCAGTTTTACGATAAAAGAAAACTCGTGCACTGCCACTAGGAATCAAGGACGCTGCAAGACTGCGTAACATTTAATTTTTCTATGTACCTTACTCTACCTTTCTTCCTCTTTTGTTGGATTTTTTTGTAGTACAAGTAATTTTCTTAAGTGACAGATAAAAAAAAAATAACAGTAGAAGAGTTCTGAGTTGCATTGAAGGTCTATGTTTTATCCCTCAGACATTTTAAAGTTCAGCTGTACTTACTCTGGGAACGGGGGATGTCTGGGTACCCTTCCTTTGGCCACTAGTCTCAGGCGTCAGGTCTCGGTGGTCTACCTGGATGTGGCTCTCTAGGTCCTCAGCAGTTTCAAATTTGACACTACACTCTGGACACCTCAGACTGCCACACGGTCTCTCGTTCACCTCCTGTGGAGCCAAGCCCGAAGACTGTCCATTGGTGCTCCTGGTCATGCATCCAGCACACAGGCCATAGGGAAGGCCATTCACATCCAGCTTTACCAAGTCCTGCTTATTCCGGAACTCCTTCAAGCACAACGCGCACTTGTAGAGTTTCTGCAAGGCCTGGCCATTGGGAGATGAGGTTGCAGAGTTTCCTGCCAATTTCTGCATATGGAACGTCCCATGAATTTTCAGCTCAAGGGTAGAGGTGACTGTCTGCATGCAGACAACACAGCGAAACCCAGTGAGGGAATTTCTGAGATCTGGATGCATCTGGCAGTGCTCGATAAATTCCTCCTCGCTCTGCAGCGGCATTTTGCAGATCCGACACGTCCCTGTATCCAAACTCTTGCTGTGAGTGACTTTGTGCTCCGTCAGGGTCAGGAGTGATGGGAAGCGTTCCCCACAGATGGGGCACATGTAGTGCTTGGCTGGGCCGCGATGGGTCTGCATGTGCTCTCTCAGGCCATTTTCTGAGAAAAAGGTCCTTGAGCAGATATTACACTTGTGGCTACCTTTGATGAATTCTGCTTTCTTCCTAGAACAGTCATCCTCCCCAGGCCTGATGTTATGGTCTCTCAAACGATGGTTCTGCAAGAGGACCTCCATAGTGTAGGCAGCCCCACAAATGTCACAGCCATACATGGGCTCAGAAGCATCTACATCATCTTCGCTGGCTTCGTGACTGTTGGAAGTATCTGGATTCTTCATTAGTATGTTTTGGATATCTGCCCCTTCTGTCTTCTTATTAGTTGGGGTCATGCCATTAGCTGTACCATTCTCCGCACTAGCATCAAAAACACAATGTTTTTCCCGCAAATGCTTTTCAAGCAAGATGATGGCATGAAAAGCTTTGCTACAAAACTTGCAGTTATATTTTTTGCTGTGGGTTGTGATGTGACACTGCAGCTCTACCTCTGTGCTAAAGGTCTCCCCACAGAAGATGCATTTGTGAGACTTTGATGGATTCCCCAGGTGACTATGCTTCACATGGATCTGGAGATCCACCTCCTTCCTAAAATCCCAGTTACAGGCTGTGCAACGATACATCTTCTTTTCATTGCTATGCTTGACTGCCAGATGCACTTGGATAGATACCTTGGAATCAAAAACTTCTTGGCAAAGGGTGCAGTGATACAACACAAAAGTATGCATGTCCAACAAATGTTTCTGCAAATCATCCACTGAAGAAAACTGTTTGTCGCAGCTCTCACATACATAATGAGTTGAAGTTGTCATGTAATGCACAGTGAGATGTTGCAGAAGAGACTCCTGGGAATCAAAGTCTTCTTTACACTGAGGGCAAGACTGTTTCCTCAACAGCAACTCCAAATGCAACTTTAAATGGGTTTGAAAACTTTCAAAATTTGAGAACTTTAGATCACACTGATTACATGGGTATTCACCATTAGACACTGAATTTACGCTAGCAGAAAGACGTTGCCTTTTAGGGGAAGAGACTTCAACATCAGAAGAAACTGGACTCTGCTCTGCTTTTGACTTCTTATTGTGTGCCAGAGGAATGTTCTTGTGGTTTTCTTTAATATGCTTTGTAAGCTTCAAGATGGAGCCAAAAATGGGGGAGTTTGTGCAATAAGGGCATGAATAAACTTCCATAAAAGACTGTGTTGGCTGAATGACAGGAGAATCCAATTTTGAATTTCCTACATTGCAGTGAGTCTGCTGAATATGTTCAGTCAAGGTTGCTTCGGTCAGAAAGCCCATGGAGCACTGGTTACAGAAGAAAGCATTGTTGCCATCTTGAGGGGTTGCATTTGGTCCACAGTGAGTAATACGGATGTGTTCTTGTAAGCTGTTGATATCTGCAAACATCTCTGGGCAGTAGTTACAGTGAAAGGCAGAAATGTTGCTGAACTGCATCATGGGATAGGCATGGGTTTTGTGCACTTTTCTCACATGTTCATTCAAGTTGTACAGTGTAGGCATGGAATCAAGGCAGATCTGGCACGTGTGGCTTTGCTGAGGTTTGTCTGCGTGAATGGTCTTCAGGTGGATCTCCAGAACAGCAAGGCTGTTGAAGTCGCGCTTTGAGCAGTACGGACAGCTGTAGGTAACTTTAGACCAGTTCTGGTTTTCCTCTCTGTCCACAGACCTCATTTTCTTTTGTCCTCTCAAAGGCTTTAAGGTTGAATCTGGGGTGGAACCTCTTTCCACCGATGCACTAGAGTCAGGCGTTGCGCTGCTCATGGATGCCACACTCCCCAAGACAGGGTCAGGGCTGATGCTGTGATTGCTGGAGTCAGGTTGTCTGTGGCTGTCCAAGTGGCAATATACATCCTCCACTGAAGAAAACTGCTCTGGGCACATAGGGCACTTGTGTTTTTTGTTGGCATGGGCTTGATGAATGTGTGAGAGCAGCGAGTTTTCGTCTGCAAATACTTCAGGGCAATGAATACACTGCAAATCTGCCTTCTCAGAAAGCTGTGGGTGGCGTGTCATTACGTGCTTCTCCAAATCTTCAGTCTGACTGAATGTCTCTTCACAGTAATCACACATAAAATCATCCTTTTTCACCTCTTTCTCAGTCTTTGCCATATGTTCCTTGTTCTTTTTATGAGCTTGCATGTGACTCTGCAATGAGCTGGTCGATGAAAACCCACGCTTACACACAGTACACTTGAACGGTTTGCTGGAGCTGTGGGTTTTCAGGTGAATTTTGAGGTGGTCGCTGCGAGAGAACGCAGCCTCACATTCATGGCAATGGTATTTTTTATCCCCAGTATGAAGCTTTATATGGCGATCCCTGCTTCTCTTGTGCTTAAAAAGCCGGCTACAGTAGGTGCATTTGAAAGGTAGTTTGTCACTGTGGATCTGCTCGTGCCTTTTAAGGTAGCTCAGGCGAATGAAGGACTTATCACAAAACTGACAGGGATATGGCAGGCCAGTCCCCCCTTCCTCCTCCCCGATGCCGAGATCACACCCATCTCCTATCATCTGAGTGGGTGATGCAACATCTTTGCTGGAGGGAGATGAAGCCACCCAGGAGAGTTGTGGGTCGTCATCACCATCTGTAATGGGAAAGCAGAAAGGAGATTAAAAACAATTCCCAGTGCATCTGTGAAATAAGGACAAAGCTCTCAACAACACTATGGGCTTCTGCTACTACAGCATTAAAAAAAAAAAAAAAAAAAAAAAGCAACTAAAAAGATCTTGAGTTTCAAAGGCGGTATAGACATACATATAACTCACAAATATAACAACATACAGTATTAATAAAAAGCACTCTTCTTTAGCAGGTCTAACACCTGCCTACTGCAAGGTAAAGCAATAAACAATGAATAAAGAAAGCAAAACACAATGTGCAATGAAGCAATACAAACATTTTGAACAGCTACAGTGTTAAGTGATCACCTGTCATTTTGTGGGTCTTATAATGCTACATCAAGATGATTTTAAGTAATGTCTCCATTAAACAAAATCCTCCAGTTTGTCTCAGAATTTTAACAGAATGAAAGACTGCTCAAAAGCAGAGTGAAACATCTCGGTGAAATAAAAGCATCAGATTTGAGACAGCTCAAGAAAATCACAGAAGAGATCTGTACCATTACCAAATTTATTTACATGAAAGGTAATATTGTCTGCTTGGTACAAAACCATAAAAATTAAAAAAGCCCAGAAAATCACTATTGGAGATCTCAAGATGTCACAAAAGAATCAACTTCAGGGTAAACCAGCAATGGCCCAGCCTCTGTTCTAACAACTATTTCCTTTGCTCAATATGAGGCTTTGGAAAATACTTCATAATTTGATATTACCACAAAGAAACACAGCACTGACTCCAGCAGCAAAACAGTCATTTTAGGAAAAATACATAAATGTTGGCAGTTTTCATAAACAGCATAGTTAACAAGAAACAGAAGAGAGTGAGTTCAACTATCCTAATTCCAATAAATGTGGAGATGTTGAGAGAAGCAAAAATGCCACTAGTCTGATATAAAACTGAACCATGGAACAAAGCAAAACCAAAATCCATGTAATTGAGGGAAGGCACTGACCACATACACATTTGGAGATTCAAAAAAGGAACTGGTTCTCCAGGTACATTGTCCTTATAAAACATTTAATGTTTCTACTTCAGCTCTTACTAAAACAAACCCATAAAAAAATCCCCAACTGTGCATGTAGGCTGCCACACACGCGCTCCTCGTGCCTGCCAACTACAGTCACCAGGCAGAGAAGAGCACATGTATGGTGGAGAAGATCTCAAAGAAAGGCTCATCTAATGAGGAAATCACCACTGTAAGAGACTGGCTCCTGTGGCATTGTTTGCTGTGGCAAAGACCTCCTTTTCAGTCCCAAGAAAAGAGAGAGCAGAGCTACCCTGGAAAAACTAAACCAAGTAATCACACCCCCAACAACTTTTCCTGCACAACGGGGCTGCCTGTTTTCTCGATGAACGGGTTGGGTACTAGCTCCCCTTGCCCTGTGTTCCCAGGGAGTTCCACTCCCCCACTTAACCTCCTGCTTCAGAGAGATGCTGCATACAGAGAACACGCTTCCTCCTGCTCCCAAAATGCACTCTGGGGCTCAGCAAGGACCCGCACTTCTAAGATGCTCAAGGTCTTTGTGCTCAACTAACTCCCTCGAGCCTGGCACAGCCTGAACCTAAAACACAAGGCGATCAGCCCCTGCTTTGTACATGAATTTTTTTCCAGGCTTCTCTTCCCCCAACCATGCACTGGTCTGGCTCTGAGGCTGGAACAAAACATCGTGTTCCCAATTTACGCCACCTCCGCCGCCTGCCCGGCTGCCGGCACAGCTTCGCTCTGCCCCCAGGGAGACCCCAGCCCCTGTCTCTGCTGCCAGCCGCATCCAGGGCTCCATCCCCACGGACCCATGGCCATGGCCGGCAGAGGGAAGAAGGCAGCCGCCTGCCAGCGCCTGGATTAGAGGCCCCAGGGAGGTGCCGGTAGCTCAGGGCTGGCTAATTCCCTCCTCTCACCAGCTGGGCTCCTCCAGGGGAAAAGAGACAAAGGGGAGCAAGAGGGGGATGCTGGGCCTGAACTAGGGCAGCACATGTTGCGTGCAACCGCTACTGCTCTCCATCGGGGTGGGTGGGGGAGAGAAGAAAAACAGTGACAGGGAAAAAAGCACACCACCATCATGCTACTTGCTTCTTGGCCTTACTGTCCGCAATTAAAATAATTTTAAATGTTCACTTTGAAGAAAGTATTACAAAAATACACACATTGTAAATAATTCCCCGTATGCAGCCAGACTATGCGCACTTTGTGCTGGGCAGTGGCAGGCAGAGGAAAAGGCTGCACCATGCCAGGGAGAACCCTGATCACTTCAAACGGCTCCAGCAAATAAAGCTGCATTGTTCAGCCTTGAAACTGGAGATGTAGTGGGCCAAATCCAGTGGTAACACAGGCTGGGCCCAATGCTCTAACTTCGCTACATCCATGTGTGCTTATGCAAACCATTACACTGGCCCATCATGCAAACTGAACAAATCTGCTAGCAAGCCTCTTTTGCCTCTAAAACAAACCCATCTACCTCAAAATGCACTCTAACATTCAACAAGGCCCAGTTTCCCTCCAGCTGCTGCTCTTCAAACATATTGGGCTATTCAGAAAACAAAATCCAAGAAAGCTGGTATTACTTTGTGAGTGATGCAGAAAGACGTTGCTATACTCATAGAATTTGGATTTTAAAAAGATTAACGTTTCTCAGATTGAAAAGCTGGGTTCCAAAAAAAAAAATAAATGGAAGCACTTACACAGACATTTGAAAGATTATCTCCATTTGTTAGAGCTTTCACTGATCGTCATGTTTAACTTTTAGATAATTTTTATTGCATCCTTTTCTCATACTTTTACAATTTAAAAAGAATTAGAAAACGTTAAAGAACAGAAACAAAACCTACCTTGACTTCCTTACAAACAAGATACTAAATTACAAAGGCCTAAACCGAAGAAATTAGGCAAAACTCATTATCATTAATCTCTTTATAGAATGAAAAATAGCCCTGTTAATTTTAATGTGCCATATTAAATTGAAGAAAAGACCTATAATAAACTGAGAAAGAAATTCTAAGGTATTTTACCAGAGTAATATTTTAGTCAGAAGATATATTTTAGATGTGGTGTGACATGTCTAGCAACGATGTTTAGAATAATAGTTCTACATTAATGCAATCAAAGGAATGTAGCAGAATGAGAAAAATCACTTTCAAAAAGGAGATTAAAGTCATTAAAAATGGCTAATCCTGCAAAGTGGGACTGTTCTAAAATAGAGAATCACATGGCTGGTGCAAGTCTTTTGTCATTTGCACATAAGAGAATCAAAACAAGTATTAAAAGGGTAAGAAAATTCAATAAAAAGTTTAATTAGTGAAAAAAGAGCGTTAAGGAAGCTTCAGGATGTCAGTAGTTCTCAGGATATATGTGTGGCCCATGAAGCTTAAAGGGCCAGATTTGATAATCAATCTCAAAGTGGTACAGTAATTTAGCAACTTAATGTTCAGTACGTTTACAGGACTGCAAGCATTTATCATCATCACTGAGGAGCTAATTCCAGCTTCAATGCATTCGATGTATTTTTCCTTCTAATAAGAGCAATTGGGCCAAACTGTAGTATAAATCATACTTCATCCTCTATTTATTTTCCAGATAACAGGAGCCAAGTTCAGAAATAAACTCGTGAAGCTAAAGCAATAAAATGAAGTCTTAAAAAATGTGATCTCTCTTAGAAAGGAGACAAATAGCACATCACAGATTGCCAGTAGTGAGCAGTACTGCCATCTCAGCATACAGTGATGACGTTGATATATTCATTATTTCAGAATAATTTTGCTAATAGAAAGAAAATCAACCAGACACAATTAAGCAAACGCAATTTCACAGTCCCTGCAAACACCTTCCTCCATGTCCCTCCTCAAAGCTACCTGCAAATATTATGCTCCCATCAGACTCACTCCTCTGCCCGGTCACCCCCAACGCCGGGGTCAGTGCTCATGGGCAGGGGCTGCACAGACCCAGTTCCCCAGCCAGCTGCCTTTTCTCCTAAGAACAAAAGGTACACACAGAGCCCGATTTGCTGGCCAAGATTCACCCTTGCCTAAACCTTCTGTTTACCAATGTAGAGCATCACTGGATTCCCTTCCAGTGAAGAACCTCCCTTCTCTGTCTCCACTGTTCATGGAGGGCTCAGGTAGCTCTTCCAGAAGCCCTCCATACATCCCTCCACACTGTGGGCATGTCGCAATGTGGCCAGTGCTGTATGGGAGACCAGTTTATTCCTGCAGGTGTGGGTGCAAACAGCAGTACAGACTGAGCACCACGGGGCTCAGAAGAGGCCACACAATGTGCCCAGGCATCAACAGAATACCCAGAGTTTGACCAAAGAGGCAAGTTTGGGAGTCCCCTCCTCAGCCAGAAGGTACCTCCATACAGAACAATAAACCAAGGAGGTTAGATTTGGAAGATGCTCTTATTCTATCATGTTTAATCCTCTAGCTCAGAGCTAGTACACAAGAGAAATAGTTAAATTAACAAAAACAAAAGCCCAAAACCAACTGTTGAGGAAAGGATTGCTGTTGATTTAAATTCAGACTCCCTGTTCTCTTCCAACCTCTCCATGGCACACAAGTTAAAAATGGTCAAAGCACTCAAATTGCTTTAGAGAGCTGATGGAATTCTATCAACCAAAAAAGCAAGTAACTTTAAAAAAAAAGCATGGCATCATAAGACACGCTTCTGAGCTGTGTTTCAGCTCCTCATCTCCATAATAGAAAAAAGCCATCTGCTCCTCAAGGACATATTGTAGGGCTTACTTCTATATAGCTGTGAAACTCCCGAAACGTCCATCCTCAGATGGAAGGCCTGATAGAAATGCTATCAATTTCAATTATTATTATTACTATCACAGATGCTTAACTATGTAACCCAGAGATTGAGGACTGAGAAATCTGCAGTACTGGTTACAGCAAATTTTGCATTGCTGCACTTGTATTAAAGCCAAGGCTAGATCATTACGATGGATTATAGTAAGAACCTCACATGACATACGCTGCTCATTTACACTGCAGTGCTGGTGTGAAATAATACACGTCAAGTTTATATGGCAAATGTGTTAAGTTTCAATATTTTCAGTGTACTGTGGCAGCTTTTTGCTTCTTTTTTTTTTTTGAAAGTTTAGTTCCATTTTCTTGCACATATCCCACACAGTTATAACATAGTAAATAATAAAAAATATCATTAATATTCCAAAGTCAATTTTCTATGGTGATATTAGCTTTTCTGAATGATTTTGTCCATTGTGTCACAGAAGGCAATAGTGGACTGTGACCACCAGCTCTTGGAGCAATGAAAGCCTTTCTATGGTGCCACCACACCTATCTCTGGGTTGTGACTGAAACCCAGCATTAACTCACACACTCTTCACTAAACAACAGGAAAAGATTACTGCAACTCATTTACAATTACCCCTACAAAAATACTATTCAAGTGTCCCACAGAGCTGGCCAACCAACCTTTAGCCACAGGACTAAGGAGGGGCCCTGGGAAGCTAAGGAACTCCATGCACAGCTTCAGACTTAAGCAACATTAGCTTCTTTACAAAGTGTCTTCACAGATTTTTATTTTAAGGCACTATGCCATTTTTTAAATATATATAAGCATATATATAAAATGTTCAAAGCAAACCTAAAACTGGATAAAAATTTAGGAGCTGCTAAATTAAGTGGCACCACAGGCAGTGCTTTCATTGTTATCTGTGACTTGAGAAAAATGCAGTTATACCTAATTACATGCTTATGTGGAAAGCATTTTTGTTGGACTGAATTAACAGTTAGTGACTCTTTTTCCAACTTCTCAGCTTTGCACTGCAGTTCATTTTTAAGTGAAGTTTTTAAAAAAGACAGACAGACGTCTGGCTCAATGGAAAGTATATATAATCTAATTTTTCTTCTCATGCAGAGAGCGACTTGGTATTTAGAATACAAAATCAGCACAAGATGTCGTGCAGAATTTCAAACACTAAACTTGCTGGGGTGTCTGCACAGATACATGGTTGCACAGACAGTTTAAACGTTACTGTCTTTGTTTAAACCTTTTTGTAGTGATCAAAGATACATCTAATTAAGTCTTTTTTTTTATTCTGCAAGTTAAAAGTACACACAAAGATGTCTTTTGAAGCTTAGTTGATACACAGAAACTTCTTAAGCCAGAGTAATGCGTACCTGAGCCCTTGCCTCCCATTAGCAGAGATACCAAGACTCAGTAAAGACCATCGATAGGATGATATGTAATTCTCTACAGATGATAAAATCAGGAAGTTATTTCTAACATTATTTTTTCTTATTTCAAACAGTCTGTATTTTGCTGGTAAAAAATTAACATATCATTAAATTAGTTATTTCACACTTCAATAAATGGTATAGTAAGGGGTGGAGGAGAAAGTTTTATGTTAGATCTAGGAATAAACTAAATGCTTTCAGAGTTGAATCACTGTTTTTCTTTACTCCCTTTGGAAAACCAGCAGATACTATATTCTGCTGTGCATCATGGACTTGGGACTGAAAACAGCTGCACTCTAATTACATGTAAAGTGTACCAAAACATTCCTTTTATCACAGACTGTAAATCTGTTAGCATCTGTCTCTCCTTTGTTTCTTCCACAAGATACAAGCTTGTTTCTACATTTTTCTCACCTGTAGCAGTAATTAAAATTCATTATAAATGAAAGGAGTGAACACTAAAACAAGTTCCTCTGTGTACAGTTCTAAACTCAAATTAGAAACAGCTGTTTGCTAATTCATGCAGTGATGTTTTGTCGTGCTCTGTGAATCAATAATAACTCACCCTACTTCTACCACAATGTTAGGATTATACATATATCTTGCTTAGCAATTTGCTGTTCAGAAATGTTCAAATGCATATTTGGGTTTTTTTTAAGCGAGATGAGAAGATGATACCAGCAAAATTACCAGTGAATTAACAGAAATATCTTAACAGCTTGCTGCTCATGCCTACCCTGCTGCCGAGAGGGTGCTATGCTGTTCCTGCCTGCTATGATACTTGCAGAGCATTTAGCAAGAAAGCACAATGTAAGACAGATGTAAAAACAAAACTGTACAGAGGGTCACATGCACACATCACGGATGCAATAGTCACACTGAGAGACTCCCACAAAATTAGAGTTTCAGCTATGACATGTAAAACTTTCAAGCATAAGGAATGACAAAGCCCTTAGGAAAATAATCCTAGTAGAATAATTATTACTTATAATAATTAGTTATAAAATTAGTTATAATAAATGGTAATATTAATTGTTAATAATATCTTTTCATATTATGTGAGCCAGATAACAAACTTCATATGACCCTATTGGCCTTATACTCACACAATTCTATTCTGCACTTCTTGCTACTTGATGTCAACATTCATCATTATTTCAACACTTGATTATACAAAACAAAGAGACAACACGCAGCGGTTAACAGCTTTGCTGCTTCATTTTTTATCTAAACCTAAGGATACAAGGGGAGCGGTTGCAACATTCTGAGCAGAGCCCAGGGCAGATTTGCAGAGCCTGTCCTCACTGTGGCAGGACTAGGGCCACCCCTCTGCAGAGCCAAAGACCCAGCCTGAAGTGGTGAAAGAGGATCAGCCTCCATAAAGGTCTCTGCAGTACATGCAAGGAAAGTCCTTGTCTCCTCTATACATAACGATGTTTTCCTTTCCTTGTGTTTTGTTGCTGCTAGCAGGAAGGGTGCTTCCCATACAGCACAAACCCAGGCATCAAGATTCTGAATTGTTCACGGGGATGTGGCCAGCGGAAGAGCCTTTCTGGATGAAATGCACAAGATGAATTCCCTAGATTTATGATTTCCTCCCTCCCATCAGATCAGGCAGTTCTCAAATACAGCAGGCACCTGTTCGCAGGCTGTTTTGCTGAGCCCCCTCAGGCATGTGCAGTCAGGCAGACTTGGCTCAAGCTCCTTCCCTGAGTTCATACTTATAACTGAGCATCAGACATACAGACTAGCTGCTGTCTGGAGAAACTCAATGAATACAGAAGCCAAAATTAAAGAGAGACAGACTTTTCTCCATGAACTGACCAGACTGGTGTGATTTAATTTAATGCTTTACTGTGCTCATTTTCATGTTTCCGAATTGCACTTTCAAGTGAAGATTAAGGCATCAATTACAATCCATTTAGCTCATTCATAAAATTCATTTAAGGGTCATATCCTGCATGTGAGCAGGGAGCCCTGGAAGCCAGCGCTGACAAGTACAGGCAGCAGTTTTCCACAGGATATTCAGTTTGTGCTGAATCAAGTCAGAGCTTCTTTTGATGGTATGGGCAGCAGTCTGGAGGTGCCTTTAAAACTGGGGCAGTGGCAAACTAGGACAGAGTTTTGCCAAGCCCTTTTCATAGCTTCTGCTACTGCTAAGACAAATGCATACCTGCTTCTGTGCTAGTAGACAATAGAGCAGTGTTTCCATTTCTGTGGAGCTCTATTTCAACTTTTCAGCCATGTATCAACTCTGAGACAGAAGAACCACTAAAAAGGAAGAAAACTGGGACCAGACACCACAAGTACTCCACATCTTCTGACTGGGTTCACCAAAAGTGTTAGGGTGAGATCTTGAACTGATGCTACACAATGACCTGACCTCTAGGAAAATGGGTTTGAAGTCCCTGTCTTTAGCATTTGAAAAGTACTTTCCCAAGAGCAGACTTTTGCTGCTGAGTATTTTCTATCAGCACTCAGTAGAAGAGATGTCAATTGCCATGTTCCAAACCTGAGAAAAACTTCGTGTTTCAAACCTCAGCCCTGCACAGGACTTTACTGCCAAGCCTTCCGGCCAGAGGAATTTAAAGCTGGTCATATTATTAGAGCAAGTTGCAGAGGAAAATAAAACCAGCTTGTTAAGTTAGAAAAAGTAGGCTGTTCCAGACTCTCATTTTGATCTAGGTGGGAAAACTGTGACGCACTTACGAATTTAATGGGTTGATGTTCATGATGAATAGGCCTAATGCTGAAAAACACATGTTGGCTGAAATTACTCAACAATAAACAAACAGTAAAAAACAACAACATCCAGATTTTATACTGCCTTCAAAGAACAAGGGAAGAAAACCCAATAAATTACATCTGACAGACAGTATCAAGTAACCTGTTTTATAGCTAGACATATGCATTACTGGCCTGACTTAAACATGTGTTGTGTATTCACATCAATCCTGCTGAAATTAGTGGCAAACACTTCTCAAAACTCAAATTAAATAAATATATAATATAGCCAGTTCTACACAGATGCATTTTCAGAAAGGTGCACATATTCCTTGTCCCTTTCATGGATTCAGAATCAAGATTTCATGCAAACACCGTGAATGGAAATGAAGCTGCCCTTGTGAACGTCCCAGCTTCCAAAAGTCTGATGAGTGTTGCTCCTTGAGGTCTTCAGCCACATATCCTGGAGGGGCACATGTGCCCCAGTGACCTCCACAGGTATCCCTGGAGCTGATAAAGCTGTCAGCTCACCCTGACCCAGGCTGGGAAATGGGGTTTGCTCCAGCTAAGTGTATCTCCTGTTCCTTGGAGACAGTATGCGTTGTGGCAAACTACAATCAGTTAAGACTCTGGGTTTGTTAGCGAACAATTTAAAAAAAACAAACAAGCACATCATTTAAACAGAAGTCCCACAAATGTAAAAGCGCACTGCTGAATATGAAGCACATTCAGAGTATCATTTAAACATTGGTCTGCATGAATCTGCACTATGTTTGTGACTGGCCTGAGAGGAACTGCACTAAACAGAGGCTGGAAGTAAGTTCGCCACTTACCAATACCTGACAGAAATAACTGAAAGGTTTAAAAAGAAAATAACTATAGATTTTGTGCTATGCAAGATGAAAGCCAAACAGCATGGCTTGCCTAGAAGAGATGTGTACTACACAATGAACAATAATGCTACTTCTTTTTCACTAACAGTATCCATCACTTTAAGTAAGAAATTACTTTTAAAACAAGTAAGCAAACAAAGGTGTTTGCCACCCGGTAAGACTCTTTCTCAGTACATCAGTGTTTCCCTACAACAAATGTGCCTCACAAGAGACCTTTGAAGTTTAACCAGCAGTGACCCAGCATCTGTGATCTGAGGACCGCACAACAAAACCATCTACTGAAAGCTGCTTTCTTCTTCCAACACATCTTTGCCCTTTTGACTGAAGGGCCCAATGACAACTCGTGTGACTGTGCTCTCAGGTTTTCAAAATAAGAGCTGCAGTGACAGCTAGGGTCTCATCCCCAGGGCTCACTCCAAAGCACAATGGGGACATGGCGCACCAGATAGCCCTCTCCTGCAGGCCTCAGGCAGTGAGATCAGCCCATGCTGTGCCCCATCTCCTACACCATGAGCCTGCAGAGGCTTTCTGAGCCCCTTTAAATTCTTTAGGGGCTTTTCAGGATGTCAGCCAGCACTGACCATGCTCTAGAGAATGGCTCCTGCAGGGAGGGTGCTCTTCAGTGCCAGCAGGCAGAGGGAGCACAGCTGGGGAGTGAGCGCATCCAACCAGGAGACAACAGCCGCTTCCAGCCCTGCATGCTCCTGCCAAGGGACACGCAGAGCCCTGCAGAACCATGCCTGCAGCCATGGCTGTGCTTCCCACCTCAGATGCAGGTACCACACTGCCCACCTAGCGCAGCAGTACAGCACTTCCCTTACAGTTCCCTAAAAGTAAAGGTGTATTACTCCTGGAATTGTTTAATACAGTCTTAGGTGCCATTTGTCTGTATTCAGATGGCTCTGGTTTAACCAACAATGTAGGCTTCCTTCTGCCCACGTGTATGTGGTTGTTTTTTCCTCCCACAAGCCTGAATTGCACGATTTATTCTAGTTAGTAACTGTCTCAGTGTCTTGGCCACAGATACATGAGAGAATGAATATATAATGAGGAAAGGTGCAGGGCACAATTATTTGTTTAAATGGGATTAAAATTAGGGTTGGAGTGTACATTGAATCATCTCAATTTATCCCTGAAGAGAAGGAGGAACAGCAAACGTCTTGGCGCCTGCAAACAAATTATGTCTTTCCCCACTATCTCTCCCAAAGAGCACTCCTTCCATTTGAGAGCAGCCTCACACAGACACTGGCACTGATATCAGAGAACTAAACGAAATAAAGGGAAAAGTTATAGTCAATAGCTTTTCCTCTACCTCTATCCACATGATGAGGGCTGGTTATACTTACAGAAACATAGCTGGGAATATTATAGACTAAACAACACAGGAAAAGGAATGAGGAGGCAGTGGGGAGAGACTGAATTTAGCCTAGAAAAATGCATTTTGATACTACAGGTACAAAAAGCTTTCAGGTTTCTATAGAAGAGTCTGCTAAATTAAAAAGTGTGTGGAAGCTGGAAGTGGATGTTTGGGGTGGGGGCACACTCCCTGCACAGGAAAAAAATGGTTAAAAAATCAAAACAACAAAACACAAAAGAAAAACAAATAAATGCATACTCTCAGGGAAATCAAGCATCAGAGGCTTGATAGACACACATGCACCTCCAGAACCAGAGGTGTTCCAAGAAACCATCTCCAGTCAGTTAATGGCTAGAAACGTGCCCCCTCCTACACCAGGCAAATTAATATTTTTTTGTTGTTTTTCTCCAGATGTGAAAAGGTTTTGCACCTGCACCTGGTGTGGGTAACTAAATCACTGGTATAGGGTGTCTCACAGAAACCCCATGTAGAGTGTGGCAGAGAGGAGTTACAAAAACTAGTGAAATGCAGCTAGCAGATACTTGGAAGAAACTCCATCCAGTCTCCACAGTTATAAAGAGGCAGGGCAGTGACTTTAAGCTGTATGAGCTCACGCTCTGACAGTCTAAAACAAGAAATATTGTCAATAAGGCAGTCATAACTGGGTAATTTATTTTTTTTATGGGAGGAATGAAAAAATAGTTTTCACTAAAAAAAAAAAAAGAGTTTTAAAGCTCAGATGAGCCTCACTCCCAAAACCTGTACCATCCCCGATACCCCCAAATACTGACCAACACTTGGCCCCTCCCCAGAATCTATTCAGTTTTGGCATGCCCCTTTGCCAGACTCACAGACGCAGCTCCCTGCCCAGACAGAACCACAGACCGGGCAACTGTGGTGTCTCCAGTAGGAGACTGACAGAACAAAATACACATTCACATATTATTTTTTTGGTCTGTCAAGGCTTTTCTCTTATTTTAATTCTGGTCAATAAAACAAAAATTTTCAGGATAAAACAGTTTTTTGACCCCAGAAAACCTAGACTGCTGTCTAAAACAGGATCTTCAGCTCATCTCACCCTTGCATAAACAAACAAAAGTGGACAAGTGAATGGTTTGAATGAAAGTTTAGTAACTGCTCCCTCACATCTTTAGCCAGAATTACTTGTGAAATTGAATTCCACTTTCTCCATGTCATACTCAGTTTAGCACATGAAAGTACGAGTACCAAGAGTTATGATAGTACCTACCTCAGCTCCCCATCAAGACCAAATTATCTGTCTGTATTGAAGACAGGAGCTCAGTGTCTTCTGTTGGAACATGGAAACTTCACCTCAGTTACAGGGCATCTGAGTATAAAACTAATCTCACATACAGCAGTAACTGTTCAATTTCAAACAATTCACTTCAGAGGTTGGAGTTCTGAATTTTTAAGAGCTGGTTGTTAGACACATCAGGCTGTATCTTTGGATTTCCCAAGAACTTAACCATAGCTCCAGACCTCTCGGATACCTGACATCAGGAAGGTTGCAACATCATCTACCCTGCAGTCACTGTACACAGGCTTAAGAGTGACTCCATCTTAATTCAGCTCTTTAGCTGGAATTAAGATACTGCATCTGATCTGATTTTTTCTTACTGTGTTGCTTTGAATAAAAACCCACATTTTCTAGTGTTGGTGCCTAACAAGATGCAAAGCAGAGGTGTGAGCACAAAGGAAAGAGCCATTTATAACTGCACAGAAACACCATGTCAACATATACCAGCTCCCTGATACATACATAATCATGAAAAAAAAGACAACTAAGTCAGTATTTTAGAGTTTTGCTATATTTTCAATTTGAAAATAATTACCATCTAACTAATGTTGTTATAGAAGCTTCCATTGGAAACACTGGAAAGCAGAAACCTCCTAAACATCCTACACAATTTCCCATCAGAATTTTTGTGCAAAGTGTTATCAGGTAACAATATTTACCATGTACAGTAATTATGAAAAACTCTGAGATTGTGTAATTATGTATTTTAATTACGTGATCTGATTAGCTTTTTTAATCACTTCATAAAAAGAAAGGAAATTCACTGAGGTTGTCAGAAAGTTAATAAAAATAAGGTAATTCACAGCTAAGGCTCACCATGGTGCCTTTCTAACTACTTCCTCGTTACACCCCACTGTGCCTAGGTATTGGAGGTCAACTATAAGTATTAATTTCCTTACTTTTATTAACTTTGGTGACAACATTTGTGGTCTTTTGGAATTGGGTTTCTTTGTTAGAAAATACTCTCCATTTAGCTGAATGATATTTTAAGAGATGGAGACTCCTCAAACCCAAAAACCTGGTTGACCTGAAACACACCAAGTGCCCCAGACTTGCCCTGCTCTGTCCCCAGCCCCTTTGCAGGGATGTTAGGGAAAGCCACTGCCACATGGTCGCTATCACACAGTGCCACATGAGCCACACCAATCTGGCTATGCGGAATCTGATCTGGCAATGTGGAACAATACAGCAACAAAGCTGGATGATCACCCTTGGTTATCTTAAATCAGGGCAATCAAGACGTGGGCATGACAATACAGTGCTATGAGAAGACAATGGAAGTCAGCAGAAGAGTCGGATGGATGGAGGCAGACAGCTGAACCCAGGCCAGGCAGCAGAGTCAAGGCAGGTGGCAGCAAATGATGCTTGTCCTGACATGAGGGGCTGGGATCTTCCAGCTGCAGTGGCCATGACAGCACACAGACCTGGCCTGAGGAAGGCCAGCGGTGACATGAACAATGTGTGCAGGAGCCAGGCCAGCCAGCTGCCTGCCCTGGGCAGCAACTGTCACCCAGGGCTTCAGCTATGAAATATAAGCAGCCCTGCTACTGATGCTCACCATGCAAACCAGGGACTGATGGGTGCAGGGGTGTGTGGAGGGAGTTAGGGCATGAGGACAGGGGTGCAAGGGGTATAACACCCTCTTCCCCTCTTAAGGGAGGACAGAGGATGACTGTTTTGGCTCTGGAAAACAACTTTTCCAAATTTTGGATATAGTTCTGCCCTAAGGAAACATTTTGTTTATATCCAAACTGGGAATCTATAATGTAATACTTGGCTATTGGATTCAGCAGCTCTGTTTTACTCATTTTTGGTTCACCCTCTCCCCCCTCCAGCCCTTCGTTATTTTCCTCATTCTTTCTCTTTTTACCTTTCCACCCCCTCTGGGGAGAACAAATCACATTGGGAGGTTTAATGGCCTGACAAGAACAGAAATCTAATCGGGGTGTGCGCACACAGGCCAGGCACATCAGAAGCACTCACAGTGCAATCCATGTGGGCTGCCCCACTTGTGACCCCAGCTGGGCCAGGCACCCCCTCCTCACTGGGGTGAGATGGGTTGAGGTCCTTTGCCTCACACAGGACCTTGGTGTTGCTTGCTCCAGGAGGAGAGGCTGCCAGATGCTGACAAGCCAAGAGCAGTTATTTCAGGAAACTTTTTTTAATATAGAAACAGCTGACACAAAATGCATCTCACTGGGGAGGGAAACCATGGTCCCAGAAGTAAGAGACCACTAAAAAGCCTCGTTTTTTTCCAAGAGAAATCTAAAACAGTTTTGGGCCAGATATCACTAAGCTTTTTCATTTCCATTTTTGGAGACCTGCACTGCATCCTTCCAGTCTTGCCCCATCCATGGAGAATATTAAGAGGCTGCTGCAGCCCAAAAAGGGGCAGATGTGGGCAGATTAAGAGATGGTGTAAAGTGCTTTCAGAAAGTAGAAAGAGCCTCAAAGAAACTCTCAGACACAACAGTCACTGGTGGGAAGCCACACTCAAGGCTCCCCACCAGCAGCACCCTTTGCTGAGAAAGGTCTCCCCATACCATACACCAGCCCTCGGGCAGCGGGGGCTCATGGTTAACTGCTGTGTGGGGAAAGACATTAAGAAGTGGAGGGCACAAAATTATTTAAACAAGGTTTTGTACAGAAAATGGAAAACCTTGTGTGCAACGACGTGACTCTTTTCCCTTTGTACACCATTTGCTGTTACAAATTACGTTTGCAAAATACAGCTTTCAGTGTAGTGCAGCCAAAAAGCAACCTAACAGCATAATTTTCTTCATGGGAATTTTACTTTTGAATTCTTCTGCAAACAATGAAGCAGTGATTTGGAAAAAAAATACAAAAACAAAAACAAAACAAAACAGGAAAACAAAGAACCTCTTTCTTCCCATGTGCTTGTAAACCTGGTTAAACTTACAAGAGACCATCTTTTAAACAACCAACGTGATTTACTCTTGCTTGTGGTGCAGGCACTGGCTGCTGCCAGTAAATCTTAACTGCACACAGTGAGTAATACCTGACACTCTGCAAACTTGGTACTACAAAGAACTTGCGGAGTTGAAGGTACTTGTAGTATTTTTCTTTCACTGTTGCTTGTATTTTTGCTTTTGCACTTTTATATGGCATCTCTACTCAATGAAGCTGCAGTGTATCCATGGCATTTACTTTAAAGCTTGCTTTTCTGTGCAATTGAATGGCATAAAAAGGACCATGAAACTATGTCTTTTGAAATAAGTTTCCTGAATGATAGTGCAGATTAAGGAAGCTATAAAAGACAAATACTGAGAGGAAATATCAGCTATTTCCAGAAAACAAAAGTATTTTCTATCATGAATCATAACCAATCTCTGACCCAAGATATCCAAAGAGAAAAATATCTGCCCTCACACATACTCAGGCCTTGCTGTTTTGACATCATCTCCAAACAATCCAAACATTTTCCAGGATCCTATTCTACAAGTTATTTTCTAATAGAAATCAATAATTTTGAAAGTTACTACTGTAGTACTGGCTTCTCTCCTTCATCTCCATTTATGTTTTTAATTTTGTTTCTTTCTGCCATTTCTCCATCTCTTCCCAAAGCCAAATTATTAGACTGCAAATGGGGGGCAGGTCCAGACACCCAAGGGGACAGCCAAGATCATATCTCCTGGGCAAACTACCATAGTGAATTCAGTGGCTCTCTGTGATGTTTGCTGGTACTGGGGAATAATATTTCCCTTGGGCACTTTCTGGATAGAGTCTACCACCTGGGTTAAGTCATTATTACAATCAAGCAGAAAAAAAAGGGGAGGGAGAGAAAAGATGAAAAAACACTACAGCAAGCATCATTAAAGCTCATCAAAAGTGCATTAGAGAACACCTGATAATATACTCTGAACATTAATGATCCTTACAATATACCATATTAATGCAGATGTTATCTGAACCCATGGAAACAAAATTTTCCATTCAGATGTTTCCCTAAAACAGGCATTGGGAAAAAAAACCTCTCTCAAAGCTCCGAGTTGCCAGCACATTTTTTCTGTCTCCAGAAGTAAATAAACGAAATAACACCTCCAAACCTGTGTGTGTTGTTGATCACAAACCTCAAACAAGTACTCTGACTTTGGGGTGCTTGTTGGCATCCCCTGACAACATGTTACAGTTTAAATGGACAATGGTAACCCAATATTAATTAAAAGGCTGGGATTGTGTTGGCTTAAATTGGACTACTATTGCTACTAAGATCAGTTTTACTGGAGCCTTAAACTCTCAGATGCTGGGCAGCAATTTTCCTTGCAATTCACATTACAAGGGAGACACATGAATGCCACAGAATTGATAGCGTGACTCTGTTATAAGGTGCTAAGTGCCAGGCTATAGCAAGAACAGCTTAGTTGTCTGAAAAACCTAATACTTCAACTCAACTGAAATGGAGGTCAAAAAAATTAATTCTAGGCACCGCTTAAGTCCTATGTTCCTCCTTTACGGAGACTGCAAATCATGTCAAGTTCTGCATAAATAGGTTTTGTGGGGGTATTAAAGGGTGAATTACTGTCATCTAGGTGCTAGTGCTTAGTAAAGCAAGGACTATCAAACCCATTTTGGCAACATCCAATGTGAACTGCTGCTCTCATAGAAAGAAGGTCACCCAGCCAAGAACACTTCCTAACAAAAGCGACAAAACAAAACAAAAGATCTCCAAAACACACATTAATTCTTACAAAAGAGTGGTTTAGAAATACAAGTCACCCCTAAAGACCATTCCCTTATTGCTACTTGAAAGCTGAAATCTTTTTCCTAAACAAGGAGCTGAAAAGGTCTGCAGCATCTCAGAATTACTTCTAGAAATAAGGGAAGCAGGAATTATTTTTAGTGCAGCTGAGAGGCCAGGCATATTTCAGGCAATCTCCCAGAGCCTGCTTCTGTACCATGTGGGACATAAACCCACAAACTATGAAAGAACCCAAATCAGTACTGTTTTCTCAAGTGACATCCATTATCCCTCATCTGAGAAAATTAACACGTGTATCCAGAAGCTCAATAAACTAAGCTCAGAGCTAGAAGTCTAGGATTAACTCTTTCTGTGTCACAGTAAATGCCATCTTTTAAATCAGAAAACTCTGATTAATACACTCTATTTCATATTCAGTGCTTCTGCCATTTGAAGCAAACAGGGGCATCAAAATACATTTACACTAAAGCACAGTTTCAAAATGTTAGAGTACACAGGGCAACCAAGAATTTCCAAATTTCAAACAGCTACAGTGATATAAAAATGGAGATATAGAAGGGCCATTAGAGCAACACATGCTGGTTTGGGTAGCATTAGAAAGAATGGCGCAAAATGAATAAAAAACAGCTTTTGTGCAAAGTCTCTTATTTTTTTGACATCTGAGTTAGCCACTGCATCTAGCAATAAAATGCTATGAAGGGTAAATAGGGGCAGCCTTTGTTGTTCTGCCAGCTTATTTCTACCACAAATTCTACTTGAAGATTTCTATTTGGGCAAGAGTTCAGTATTTTTTTTTATCTTCCTGATCTGCCAAAAGATAGAATATTCAATGGATCGGGTATATTTTGGTCTTCTTTTTACTCAGATTAATAAATCAGGCAGTATGCAAATCTGAACAGTACTTATTCTGAAGAGTTGAGCACAAACACTTAGAATGATTGATAAAGCTCAATTTCCCCCCAAGTACAAAGAGAACTCCAGGCAGGTATTAATTCTAAACTGAGTTTTGCAGCAGTGTACACACGGTCTTGCACTGTGACATGCTAACATACACTCCCAGGTACCCAGAACAAAAGCAAAGAAGTCTCCTTTCGACCCCCCACATGCATTGTACTCTGTGCTCTGTGATGACTAAATGAGGAAAGCAGTAAAGAGCAAGCCACACTTTGTGACACTGATAGGCAACTTTCTGCAGTCCCTATTTTATTCCTCCCAGCATCACTGAAACGGATCTTGCCTCTGGTGGCACATCCTTCTCAGAGACCCTTTGCTAACTAGCTACCCAGCAAGAGTGCAGGAAATACAACGTCTGCAGAACAGTGAATTCTGAAACAGGGATAATAATAATAATCTGATCATTACCCCAGTCCTTTAAAAATTGGACCCCCTGGTGAGAAGCCAAAATAAAAGATCAAAGGAGGCCTCCACACGCCAGGCTCAGAATCAACATTCGGGTGAGAGCCCATCACCTACTTACCCTGACAGCAGGCAAGAAAAGTTGGAGACATCTGCTTGGGGGCCAAGGGTCAGGCTGGTTGGGGTTTGTGCTGCACAGCACAGGATGAAAATGTGTGTATGATTGGGTGTACGTGTCCAAGCTCCAGTAGCAGGGGGGCTGCAGGAGGGCCTCTCTGAGGTCAGGGGCTGGCCTGTTCTGGATGCAGCCGGCTCCAGACAGACCCACCACTGACTGATCATCACTGGACTGTCCATAACCCCCCATTTCCCAGCCCTTCTTGGCATAAATTAAAATTGATTTTCCCCAAGTTGAGTCTGTTTTGCCCGTGACAGTAACCGCTAAGCAATCTCCCTCTCTATTATCTCAGCTCATGAGCTTTTTCATCTTATTTTCTCTACATGTGCTGTTGAGGATGGAGAGTGAGAGAACAGCTGGGTGGGCATGTGGCAGCTGGACAAGGTTAACCCACCACAGTGTAATGCAGCAGACTGCAAAAGCATCCCTAAAATAAGAAAGACTAAACAATACTTAAATCTGTAGCTATTTGTTTGTATGTCTGAATTTATTGCTTGTATGAGAGTATCCATTCCATTCAAAACATTTTTACAGGTAACATGAAATCCAAGACTTGCAAACAGTGCAATACTGCAGTCCCAAACTGGATGCTCTGGTTACCATCATGAAGCTCTCAAGGTCACTGCTGCCTGCACACTAGTTAAATACGACACTATTTTGACTGTTGGTTTCCCTGAGCTATGGGGGTGGGATTTTTCATGGAAGAAGGGAGCAGCAAGTTGTTCCACAGACAGCTTAGAAAGAAAAAAGAACATCAGCAAACGTACCACACGAAACACTACCCAGTCTGATTCAAAGACAGGCTTCTGCTTGTGCTGAAGCATGGAGGACCAAAAAGCAAGAAATGCTTCTAAGTTGCTGCAGCTTTTAGAAATAAAAAATCCATCAATGAAAGAGAAACTTCCATAGTTTTTCCTATAAAAGAACTTTGATTTCTTGGAAAAATCAATAAGATTTGATTACTGAAAATGGCAACATGAACATAAACACCCTTCAGGCATCTCGCAAGTACCTCTGTAAATCACGCAGCAGTGCTGGGCACATGCCACTGCTGCTAATCTCGTCCTCTCCCACACAACAGATGAGCTTTCTGAAGTTGCAGTGGATGAAGAAACTAGCAGGTTGAAAACAGTGCCTTAGCTAAAGAGTGCTGTTCACAACAGGCTTGTGGCCTGGCTGGGGATGTCACAGAGAAGCTGCTTTTAACACCTGGTCACAGGGGTTACTTCTGCAATTGAAATATATGAGGTAAGTGGTATTTGTGCACCACAGAACATCCAGTGGTCTGAAGTGGTTTTGACAGTCGGTTGAAGAAGAGCTGCTCTTCTGTTATTCTGTGCCAGGATGCTCAACTGGAAAACATACATTCAGGACATTTGGAGAAGTCAAAGTATCAGCAGTCCCATCACACAAACCCATACATTCACACATAAGGCTTCATGACCTCCCTTTCATCAATACGTATTCTTGTCCTAATCTCAGCCTAAAACCCTGTTGCAAGATCTCCATGAAGCTGCTGAAGTTAAAGACTATCCGTGATTTCTCATGCATTTCTATTATACTGCTCCAGAATAGCACTTTTTTCTGAACTTCCTTTTTCACACACACACAAAAAAAAAGATAATCCTTCATAAAATAAAGGACTAATTAAACTCTTTCAAGCAGAAGTTCACACTTCTTAGTGTGACCAATGAACACCCAGCCGATTTGAGCTCAAATCAGCAAGAAAAGATTACTGTTTTCACTAGAAGCATTTGCCACACTCTCAGCCTTCAAAACAGTACTTGTAAATGTTTTCCAATTTCCAGCAAGGGAGTGGAGGAGACAGGATTATTAACTCTATCATCTGGCTACGGCAACAAACATGTCTGGTAGAAGTTGACCTTTTTTTAGTCAAGGACCCACTTGCTTTTGATCTCTGAACAGAAGATACTTAGTTTGCAGAGATTCACATTCATTCTCCTACAAGGATGTGACAGAGCCTTGTGGATGTCTGGCATGATCAAAAGGAAACATGGCAATAATATGTCAAGTCACAAATTATCACAGCCTCTTCCCAAAGTGAGTATGTGCAGGAGAACCCACATTCCACCCATCCACATGGTTCAACTGGGGGACACGTATACCAATACATGGCCCCTTGAAAGGGAAGGTTTTATTTTGATTTTTTTTAATCACAGATGCTTGTTATTAATTACTTGTTACTTCTGTTACAGTATGAAGCTTAACTTGACTTCTGCTGCAAGAATACAAGTCATGAAGGTGGTTTTCTTTTTGATAATATGGAAAACTTTACTTCTAAGTAAGGAGGGGAGACCAGGGTCACCTTACAATCCACACCAACAGAATTACCTCTTGGGAGCAGTACACATCATGTCCCACCTTGATATTGATACTATCCTTGTCAAAAACTTCATGACTAAGCAGCATATAAAGAAACTATAAAGACGGCATAGGATGGTACAGTTCAGCTATTTGACAAAGTGAAACTAAGAAACTATCTTTTCTCATGGGCTTCTTAAAACAAGATTTTGGAAAAAGAGGCACTGAACCTTATGGGTAGAAGCAGGTGCTCAATGGCTCACAATAAAGTTATTTAACTTCTTTCGTGAATCCAAACCAAACATTTTCAAACATCACAATTTCAGCAGACACACGAAAAAAGTCCAGTCAAAAATTTCTTAATGGTTGTTCTGTTAAGTCAGACATTTTGTTTACCATAATGCTGTATCTACAAGTTAATGCAAGCCATAACTCCAGAGGAAGCCATCCACTTCACATTAGCCATATCCTCCCCATCCCGTCTATGGGGTTTTTTTACTATGAAACAGCAACATCAAGAGACAGCTCTGTACTTCCTCACAGTTGCAGCCCACTAACACAAGGATTTACTGTCGCACTGAGGGAGCCATATGGAGTCATAGTGCTCTTCCTTCCCATCCCCTTTTCCTATTAAAGCTGAGACATTTAACGGGCCGTTCCCCTTAAGAAACACATGTATCTACAAACATCTAGCAACTCAAGAGCCAGCAACTCTCGGTATGTTCTATAATTTCTCAGGCTTAACTTGTGATTCAGCTTGTTTCCAGGCTGACAGTGATTTCCAGAAGTGTTACAGCACTCGCCCGTTAACATTTTCATCTGTGCAGACAAGCTGCCTACAGTTGTAAACAGAAGCAGAACTCTGCTCAAGCTTATTTCTAGGCATTAAAAAGCACAAGTCCAAAGAGGCAGCTCCACACTCTCTGTTCATTAGAACATACCCTGTCACTCCACTGGGAATATTTATTATGATGGTCTGTAATCCACGTAACATCTTCTGACAGTTTATCAATCTTTAACAACTTTGACAGTTGAAGCTCAAAAGCAACAGGAGGGGAAATTCATAGAAAGCAACTTCCACAAAAATCCACCTTTACAAACCTGCCACCATGCACTAACAGACACAATCGCTTATTTGTACCTACCAGCTTTGATGGTAATTGCAACTCAGTTGACACTTCTGCTGAAAGTGTCAAGAAATCTGATAAATATTCAACTAAATCTAAATGCAATAATCCTACTTATATTGAAGTTACCACCTCTAAAATGTTTTCAAAATATTTGTGTGTTAAAGAGAGGGAGGGGGAGGAGGGAACCCTGCTTCTGAAACCAGAATGACTGAATCACTGCATTGATGAACACAACTTTTTTTATTTTTCAACTTCAGTGAAAGAATGCCGTCTATGCAAAATTTTGATCCCACATTACAAAATAATTACATGATAATTACACGAGCATTAAGATGTCTACCCCCCGAGTAAAGCCACTGCACCCAACCGCTAACTAAGGCAGGTCTGGAATGTTTCAGCTTATTAAGGAGAAATCCAGCATTGAGCAAAACCTCCAGCTGAAGCAGATTTCCAGTCTTTTACTCCTCTGATTTCTAATTAATAATTAAAACGTGTTCCTTTCTTTGGAAACCCAATTAGACTTGTGCATCAGCCTGAAAACAAACTTTTTTTAGTAGCTAAGCTACTTCTCATGGTTTAATGGGGCGGCAGAAATGTTTTCTACACAGCTCCACTGACACAATTCATTTATTTCTTTCCATTCTACACTGGATATTGCAATCCATCGCCAACAATATAAACATTACATTTGCACAGCTAATTAGGATGTTGGCAGTGTGAATTAGTGACCCTCTGATTCTTCCAGTCAGGGCTGCCCCTGCTGCCTGCACTACTTAAGATTCACAATTAGGCAATTATATTTTCAGCATCTTTTTTCCACTCTAATGCTACCTCTTTCCTCACATTCAGTATGACTCTGTATGCACCAAATGAAGAGTTGTACTGTTTATTTTGGGGTGGGGAGCAGGGGAAGGAAGTGGGGGAAAAAGGAAGGGGAAAGAGAGGGAGGGAGGAAGGGAATCATATTCACTCCTTTCTCCTTTCAAACTCTGCTAACTTGACATCAGAAAATGATAGAGGGTCTGGAAGACTGCAAATTATCTCCATAAATGTTTTAAATAAGTGATTATGCAGAGTGGGTAGGAGATATATTCTGCCTGGGAATTAAGCGAAGGGAAAGAGGGACAAAATAAACCCTGTTCCGGGGTGCAGCAGGCTGGGACTGAATCTCCACACAGGTCTGTGGTCACTGAGCTGTCCCCAGCCACAGGATGATGACAAATTGGAGAGAATTCAGAAGAGGGCAACAGAAGTGATTAATGGGCTGGATGGACTGATTTATGAGGAAAGGTTAAAAGGTCTAATTATATGTATCTTTGTTAAGTAACAGCTAAGAAGGGTGCAGGAACTGCTTACAAGGGTTTCACACATGGTAAACACCCTTAATGCATTCCACCAAACATTGTTGGGAAGGGCAGGAGGAGATCAGAAACAAAATTTGATGCTAGGCACCGGAAGTCATCCATAATAAATGTTATAAAGGAGACGTTTCCAACAGGAAGGACTAGAAACCTCATCATGCTGGAGCTGTAATGGACAAAGCACTAAGAAAATACACTGCAGGAGATAATGTCTGTTTTAATGTTGATGCTTGTTTAACTCACTGACTAAAGTACACTGTGCAGATCTGGCATCTTTGTGAAAGTACAGTGTCTATCTCCGAATTCTCCACTGCTGTGAGAAGTTCTCCATGAAAATCATTTATTATTAATAGTACTGCAAACATTTTGGGCCAAGTACATGTCACCCCATATCAGATCCCAATCCACAGATGAGGAATCCCGAAGATCCAAGAGTACCAGTGAGGGCAAAATTAAATCTTTCCATTCTCAAATGTTCTCAAATGTTAACCCAATGTTTTCAAAGTTCTGTAATCAAAACCAAACAAAACCTACCACCCCTCCAAACTAGAGAATGGTTTAATTCTGCAAACTGGTCTATTTTCTGCTTTATATATGGAGCCACTTTCATGTTCTAGGAAATGAGGTGTTTAAGAGCAAATTAACCTTGGCATTTGTGTGACTGAACAAGGAAAATAAATCAAGAGAACTACATTGTTAGAAATAATGAACCTGATATTCTTACTTATACCCAAGTCAATCAGGAATACTGCCATTGAGTTAAGCCAATGGAAATACGCTGAAGGAGAACTGGTATAAATTAGCAGAGGACCAAGCCAAACATATCCAGAGTGACACATTTCTGGGCCATGTGCAGAGCTCAGCCCATGGAGACAGGAAGCGATGATGGCAGGAGCAGCAGCTCCATAGCTGCTGTAGTGCTAGCAAAGCTGGAAAATCCACGTGCTGCAGGCCCTCTCCGTAAATCACAGCAGAAACCAGACCACACTCTAGCACTATTGGCAAATCATTGCTTGAGGAGTAATTCCACCTCCAATTCTGCAC
Source organism: Neopsephotus bourkii (assembly GCF_033783945.1). Classification (NCBI taxonomy): domain Eukaryota; kingdom Metazoa; phylum Chordata; class Aves; order Psittaciformes; family Psittacidae; genus Neopsephotus; species Neopsephotus bourkii. The sequence continues at coordinate 914,774 of NW_026900530.1, read as the reverse complement.
TGCCACTATTCACAAATATACCTATACATATTGCCTATAGAGACATGAAACGTTTCGACTTGTAAAGCGACCTATCCATCATCTTTCCCATGCGTGAGACTACACACAGCCTCAAGCTAGCACAGCTGGACCTCCAGGTGCCAGATTAGGAGATACCAAAAAGGTCCTTTTCCAAGAAAAATACAACACTCCTTCCCCCAACCCCTGCTCACGTGCATGGGGGAGAATCAAGCAGGCTTGAGGGGCTTTATTTATTCCCTGCTACATGACCATTAAGCTCTACTGTACAGATCTGATTCTGCCAAATTCTGTCACTTAATGTTTTGGATGTAAATTACACAAAGAGAGCAGGGACAAAAATACAGTAGACAACAGACACTCTAATCTGCAGTGGTTTGGGTTTGGTTAGGGTTCTTTTCTATTCTTTTTTTTTCAAAACTATTATTTCCTCTACTATTACCTTTATCGGGTATACAGTTTCATTTATTTATTTGGTAAGCAGCGTAATGTAACAACATGTTCAGTACCATAAGAAATATTTTCCCAAGCTTTGCCATTTAAATACTTTCCAAAATGTTTTTTAATTTTATTTTTTTACTTTTTAATTTAAATACTTTCCAAAATACTTTTGAAGATACTTTTTGAAATACTTTCCATTCCTCACTGAAGGGACAGTGAGGAGCAGCACACAACAGTCAGTAATACACCAGTAGCACTATATAGAGGTTTTGTGTTCTGCTTATGCTCTCCCAAGTGCATCAGAGAGGTAAGGAACACAATAGCTTTAAGCCTCAGTTTACCCATCTGTGAAATAAGAAACATGACACTGAACTGCTTTGCAAAGCTTGTTTAAAATGTTACTGTGTGAAACAAAACAGCTGTGACAAGCGAGCATCTCAAGTTGAGCTTTCAACTAGTAACATTCAACTGAACTTTGAGTTCAGCTTCTCAATTGGCATCATTAAAATTATTTATACAAAAGCTTTACACATCCATGGAACTGAGCTCTTTTGTGTAGTTTACAGTATGTTAAATCAGTATACATCACCACAAGTTTCATGGCTCTTAGAACAGTCTGCGGAAAGCACCAATAGCAGAAAACTCTGATAAAAATCTCAAACTGAAACAACCTCAGCCCTTCTGAAACAACTATCAGCTCACAGAATCTACATATTACAGCAACATCATTATTCTGTCTTGAACTAAACAAAGCTTGTGGCTCAGAAGAGAAGGTAAAGAGTACCATGAATCTCTCAGGAAATTTGTGAATGTCATTTTAATTTGAGATTTGACAAGGCCCAATAACACTTGCTCTTTTCAGCTTTAGCTGGTCAGTGGGTCTATCACTAGCTCACTGCAACAGAAACCCAGTGATGCATTAACACTTCTCGTTACTAAATTCAAAACAGTTTCTCTTTTACCAAGGCTTTAGCCATGTTGCCTTGTTAACCCAGCTTCGAGAACAAGACAGTCTCTTCACAAAAAAATCTTAGCCCCAGAAAGAGTTAAAAAATTATTTAAATTTGCCTTTGGTTTTATATGTTTATTTCCAGAGCATTTACAAATTATATTTGTTTAATAGACTGGTGTATCTGAATCTTTTTAGCCAGATGTATCACTCACCAACATGATTTTATTACAGCAAATATGTTATTAAAGCTTAACCTTGCACTCGGTCACTAATCAAAAACAATTCAAGCAAGCAAATCAAATGTTTCAACTTAACTAAAATCTCCACCCTTTAAGCAACAAATAAAGCCTGGCTGGTGTGCAGGAAAACTTCCATGGATCAGTGTACCCACAGCTCACTCAAATCAGACACATTTCTTAAGTCTAAATTTAGCTTCTTGCATTTCTTCAGAACGTTAATTCCTGAATACTGTGTTGACCCTACTGAGACTGTTGAAGTGCCAGATCTTAAGGCTGCAGTCATACTGAGATTCATTTATGGCAAACATACAAAGTAAAGTTGCTGTAACACACAGGCAAGCAGCTAGGAATAAGCACACCAGCGAAAGGATCAGGCATTTAGAAGCTGAGTTTCATCTTCCAGTAATGCTGGCAGTGCTGTATCTCTTTATGTGCTATGCTAACCAGTAGTAGTTAAGCTACTTAACCAGTGAAAGAGAAAATGATAAAATCTCACATACATGTAGGAAGGTTGATTTCAATGAGACATCACTTGGGTTTTCAAATTCCTCCTTGAGTGGAAGCAGAATCAATTACTGAGTGCTCATTTTTGGACAGAATGAGACCATGCCTTCAGTCAGAAAATATGAGCTCCTAAAGTACTGCTGTGCCAGTGACATGATTCTGCAGTGGGGACACCTGTGTCCTCTCCGTGCTGGAGCCTGCTGCCGAGTTATGGCAGGTAGACAGGCTTCAGCAGTGCACAACCAGCCCTTATCATCCCGGCGCGGTGCAAGCGCCACCTATTTTCACCACTTCTCCTCGTCACAGAAGAAGGAACAACTTCTGTTTCATAAATGCAAGTTTAAAATTTATATTATAACACTGAATCTACCAAAGCTGCCAAGAGACATTGAACTCATGGGATCTGTGAAAGTTTTTTCACACCTGTGTTTTTCTCCTGTGCCTAATATTATGGGAGGCATTTTGGAGGATTTTACAATGCAAGTTTCAATGAGACACTTACAGTCTCCCTCAGGCAAATTGTCACAGCTGCAGAGGTCTACTACCCAGCTGCCAATCAAGGCAGGCAGAGTGTATGTGCACTGAAATCACAAAAAAGGCAGGCTTCATCAGAGTACTGAAACCTAACTAGAGGCTATCTGTGTGTGCTCGAGTCCTTAAAATGGGGTTTCTTTAGAAAGAGGATTTTTTTTCCTTCTCTTCCAACTCAAGGAAAGGCTCTAGTACTCATCAAGGAATGTGTTGGTGCCAACTTTCCAATTTCAATGCTTGTTTTGCTCTGTCTGAAAAAAGAAATTACATTTCCCTATCAGATTTTATTTTTAGATTAGCTGATGCTGCTGGAAAGTGGACAGTATTACAGGTTTCATGTCCCTTTGCCAGATCTCTGAAATGTGTCTACTTTTTCCAACTCTAGAAGCTGCTCCAGCAAAATATTATTTCTCTCTACAACCTTTCCTTCCTTTATTTCCTTGGAGCACCACAGCTACAAAACTACTGGTATTAAATTAAAACTGTACTGGAAGAACTGAAAGAGAATTTTTCCTTCTTCACTCCTAACTCAGAAATATTCTGAGGGAGCCAACTGAATTAAAAAATAAAAAAGAGAGATCTGCAGACAAGGACAAACATGCAGAAGTTCAGCCCAAATGATAATCAAAGAGAAATTTAAAAGCACATGGAAACAAGTGGCAAATTGTAAGCCATTTAGCAAAGTTAATTATAGATATTCACTACATCTGGTCTTGGCCCCTATTCAGCAAAGTATTTAAGCATGTGCCCAGGTTTAAGCAAGTGTAGGCTGAAGAGCGTATGTGTCCAGTCACGTGCTGAGGTTGGGCATCTGCTGAAGTACTTTGCTGATGCAGGACCATAACATGTAATAAGAATATCCCTGAAAGTTATTTAATAAACAGCTGTTATTTGAAGAACTACACAAACATAACACAAATTTATGTCGCTAAAAGCTGGTGTCATGAGAGTATAAATCCACATCTGAAGTTGTTTCAGACATAGAGATGTGTATGCATATATATTTTGTGAATGAAAATAAAAAAGCAGGCATTAAACTAAAATATAATCAGACACATCAAGCTGCATATTGTCCTTTGCCCATTACTACACTTACCCTTTGCTGTCCTCTGCTTCTTCGTTATTTCTTATTGACAATTTGTTGCCTCTTGCCTCAAGTTAGTTCTCCCCAGAAAAACAGGGATAATGTTTTGTGGGGTTTTATTTTTTTTTAATTTGTGTCCATTTAGATTTGCTCCTGAACATGGAAAACAGTGACAAAATTTTCTGAATTTCCAGACAGTCACAAATCCTGTTAAAATAAAAAGCACTGGGTAATGCTGTTCTCCTGCCTTGATGGCATTTAAACAGAGTGTGGGTGCCTCAAGTCCTGAAGTTTTAAAATTCTGGGCTACCTATTTGCAATTACAGGCACATTTCCCAAGTGAATTGTGCTGTGACGACTGAACCCTGCAAATGTCACCGGGCCCGCTCTGGCAGGGCGCAGGCAGCAGAAGCAAGCCATTGTTGCTGGGGCCCGAAGGGAGGAGGCACCGCCAAGGCAGATGGGGACTGCGCTAATGCGGCACCTCCCCAGGGCTGCCACCCTCCCTGGGGAGACCCGTGAGACAGAGCTCAGCTAGCACCACCTGCCACCCCAGGGTGTCACGGGAGCCGCCCTGCACTGCAAGGCATAGCACATGGTGCCGTATGTGCCACCCAAAAAAGCATGGCATGTGGTGCTGCATGTGCCATCCTGGACAGCCTGGCAGGAGGGTGGCAGAGATGCCACCTCGGGTAGTATGGCAGGAGGGTGCCTCAATGACCCAGGGCAGAGGTGCTGCAGTTGACACCCTCCTTGGCTCAGTGAGGCTGAGTGCAGCTATTCTGCACATCCTGCGATGAAGATGCAGTGCACAGAGACAGAACGGGATTCCGTGATTTCACGACAACGAGAACCTGCATCCCTTTTCTCCTGCTAATGTTACTAATAACCTCCATATTGTCATCTATCCTACCTGAGCTAACAGTTTATAAACCACCACCCGCAGCTTGTCCCTTATAGTTTATTAACATACACTAATAAACAGTATGCTTCACTCCCACTGTTCTGCCAAGTGAAGCCAGTCAGAATAACTGCATTAGCTTTACTGTTCTTTCTCAGCACATTTTTCCCACATGGGAACAATTAGGACAAACTCCCTCCAGATTATATTTAGAGATCCATCATATTTGCAGGAAAATAATAATAATAATCTTTTTTGCAAATGCCTCTGTAGTCATCTACAGAAGATTAACCTGCCTGACGTTACTAAAAGCGATAGGCTCTTAACCTCCCGGCAGTTCCCCTGTGTGGAAAGGGTTAATGCTCCCCAGGCTCCGACTTACACCTATTATGCTCAAGTTTAAAAATAAGATGTGAAAGATGCATTATGTAAGGCCAGTACTGCTATCCTGCCCATCTCCTATTTTGGAATTAAAGATCATCATTGCTCACATCAAAGGGGCTGGGTGAGAATAAAAGAAAAGACAGGAACAATGAAAATAGCTACCCGACACAAACCAGATCAAAGGACCAGGCACAGAAAATGAGAAGCTAGGGGGTCCTTTAATTACTGTCCACATCCTCCAAGTCATGTGGTGAAAAAGAAGAGGAAAAAGTTTTGAAGGCCACTGGGTTTTGTCTTGCTGTGGCTCCTGTTTCCACAGCCTGTGCCAGTTCCCTACAAACTGCTCTGCTTTTTGGTTTTTTTTTATTTTTGCTTCATTTTATTAAAGTCAAATAGGACTCCTGGACTCCCAAACTCCTCCCTTATGCCAGGAGGAGGAGAAGGAAGGAGGGCTAAGAGGGGCAGTAGTGGAGATAGTCTATAGCAATTGCCTGAAACAATTTGAGGAGGACTGCTTCAGGCAGCGCCCCAGGAGCTGCTTTGGGAAGGAGAGATCTGGCTACCCGAGGCTAGTCTTTATTTGCAGGCCTCCCGGGTTGAGAAAACTTCAAATTCACATAGGGCACTGCTCCATGGGGCAGCAGATCAAACCTGGCTACTAGCTGTTTGAGCTCAGCAGCAGAAAAAAGGATTGCTCTGGGACTGAGCCTAAGTAGAAGCATGATTAAACTTCAAACATATTCCCCCCACACACACTTTTTTTTTATACACAGCAGACAGTTATGGCTAATATTTTAAAATGACTTTAAAAATACACTGCAAATAACTTACTCCAGCATGCTGGCACTGGGTTTAAAAATAATAAAAGAATTGAATCAGCTGTATTATTGCAATGAAGTTAAACATTCACATTTACCTTTCATGAATCATTAAGGGAACGTTATTTAAAAGGATCTTTTTTTATTTAACTGAGCCATCAAGATTAAAATTTGGATATCTGACCACTAACTGGCGTGACACATAGCATTTACTTCTATTTACATTTCAAATGCAGTATGTTTCTCCCTGATTACTCTTGACTCATTTATTTTTAAAAGAGAGTATAAAAATAAGTGGAATAAGGAAATTGTAGGACAACAATTTAAAAATTCACATGCAAGAAGCTGACCAAACTTTCTAGGAAATAATAGTCCTTTGTCGTTTCTAAAATGATTTTGGAAAATAATAGCCCCAGGGTGTTTCCAAGAAATGGTATTTGCTAATACAGATGCTAGCACTGGACACAGACAGAAGTTGCTGAAGAGGAAAATGTATTCCTGTCTCAAGTTAGTTTGCTTGGATATATGCTGTATACCAAACTAGAGCATGAAAAACATTCAACCAGAATTTTACAGACTTTGAAGAAACCAACTAATGTCACCAAGACAACATCTAGAAAAGGGGAACACAAGATTCAAAGGCATCCTTCCCATCCTATTCACAGCTTGGAAACTCTTTAGACAAGCAGTAAAGATGATCTTTTAAGAGGCAATTTAGCCTCCAAATGCCACTGAGTGCCAAGTTACTTCATCTTCTTTCTGATGAAAGTTGCCTCCATCTCTTCCTGCTCTTGGACACTAATATACAGTGAACAGCCACTCTCAGGAGGGCAGCTGAAGACTAAATTAAGCAAATAAAGACTACAAAGCTGCTTTCCAAAGTGGGCATCATGCCTAGGCTCTACATCTAAGCAGTATACTAGGTACGTGTACCAAGTTCCAGTTAGCTGTCTTGCTAACATCCACGTTGGGAACCCTGCCCAAGCAAGCCTTCAAAGCTACCATAGCTCTAGTGGGATGAGCATGGGAGCAGTGGGACTGGGACACTTGCCTCCTTGTTACAGATCTCAAAGTATCACATTATCCATTTAGATAGCCTTTTGATTGAGAGAGCTTCCCTTTTGGGCTTAGCCCCAAATGCTAAGAACAGATGAGATGGTTTAAGAAAGTCTCCAGGTAAAACATGAAAAGGATGCTTACCATCCAGCTTCTGACGAATAGCTGCACTCAGGGAGCCACAAGGGCTAGGGAAATAAACATGGTCAATTAAATGAACTGATTGAAAAGAAATCAGAGATTGCTCTGGGGAAAAACTTAGATGCAGTCATACAGCCACCACAATCTTTTTGGAAGTTGGTAAAAGGGGCAAAAGCTGGGAAGCATTGGAGTGCCTTACTCATTTAGCAAAAGGAGGCTGCCATAAGGAAAGCAATAAAGGAAATAAAATGCAAAGAAAAATTCATGATGGGTTCAAAGGTAGGATCAACTAGGTCACTCAAAGCCTCCTGAAGATACACTACTGTCCTGGGTTTAGCAGTAGCACTGAGTAGGGAATTGTAGTGGGGTAAATAGAGTAAAGGCTCTTCAGCAGATGTTCTGTCCTTTCCACAGACTGTGCCACAAAATGCACTGGTAGATGCTCTGTAATCTTCTAAAACACTCCAAGATAAATTAACAAGAAGGAATTGACTGGAGTGCAAACTAATAGGGATGGTGAAGAATAAGACTAATTTTTTATCTCATCAGGAAAATACCTACGTATTGCCCATTCATGGCAAGAAGTAATTTTCTAATAGTTCAGCTACTTTTGATGCATTTGTTCAAAAGACTTCAAGAAGATAGTGGGGTCCCCAAACATGATTGACAGAAGACCTCCACAGAGAGCACCTCCCCGTGGTTTCTCCCCTTTGCACCTTTGACAGTAGGTGCTGAGGCTGTCCAAGCAGTGGTGTGCTTTGTCTGGGCTCTGAGCAAAACGTCACATAAAACTGAAGAAGGCTAAGCACGAATAGGAAGCATGCTTCTCCCCTAGATAAGTCATCTGGAAAGGCCATAAACGTGAAAGCAGGCTCCTGAGACAATGCCAGCATATCTAAAAATCAAACTTAATGAGCACAAGCTGCCGTCACTAGGAGCATGTGTGCCTTTTCCTGTCTCACTTTCTGGAAACCCATGGGTATTGCTGTATAGGGAGAGAAGTCCTAAAGTGGTCTCTGACTCTAACTCAAGAATGGGGCATTTTGCAGAGCTAGTCATTTACCCAGGGAACCCAATCAACATTTGCTGGTGGGATTGTGGAATTCTGATTTTGACTGCGGAAGTCAATCACCTGCTTAATTCTCACGTAGCTTTGCTAGAACAGAGCACTGCTCATTATGCCCTTTCAAACTACACCAGTAACAAAACTCAACTTCACATCCCCGTATGATTTTTTCTGTGAGAAGGATCATCCACAGTCCGGAAGGGATATATGGAGATCTCCTCTATATAAACTGCTCCCCAAAGCTATATCCCCCACTAGAAAGTCAAAGGGCATGTTGGAGAAAATGTAATCACTTTTTTTTTCTCCTTTTTCTTTTTTTGAGGATAGTTTACATTGATGTTGGAAAACAAAGCAGACCAGTGCACAGTGGTTGACAGAACTGCCTTTCCAAAAGCATGGAGAAGTAAAATTAAGTCAACACATTTATTTCTTCCTTCTACTAAGTTTCTGATATTTTAAGTGTGGAGGATATTATCCTCTGGTGAAGTTACTCATTTCATCTTATATTTCTTGTTTCTTCTTCTGAGTCAACAATCTTAAGGCCTTTGGGTTTCACTTATTAGTTGCTACTTCTGGACATACTATTTTTATCAGTCTTTTTTCCTTCTTCCCTTCCTATGCTGCTTTAACATTTCTCATCTTCCTATTGCTAGTTGCCATACTGCCTCACCTCCTATGTCTCTATCCCTAGTCCTGTAATTCTAACCTTTCATCTGGCATACAGTCCATCGGCCTTCCTGATTTCAAGACTATGCTTACCTTTTCCATCTACTCCTCTACTTTTCTGTCATCTCAACGGTGAGGGCATGTAAATCTATTCCTCCCTGCATTTATTCACTCTCATTGCCAGCTTTTTTGTCCACCACCTCGGTGAATCCAAGACCAAGGACAATGTGAGGCTATAAAATCATAGAATCACAGACTGGTTTGGGTTGGAGGGGACCTTAAAGCTCATCCAGTTCCAACCCCCTGCCACAGGAAAGGACACCTTCCACTAGACCAAGCTGCTCCAAGACCCGTCCAACATGGCCTTGAACACTGCCAGGGACGGGGCAGCCACAGCTTCTCTGGGCAACCTGTGCCAGGGCCTCACCACACTCACAAGAAAGAATTTTTTCTTAGTATCTAATCTCAATCTCCCCTCTGTCAGTTTAAAACCATTCCCCCTTGATCTGACACTCTAAGCCCTTGTAAAAAGTCCCTCTCCAGGTATTTTTTTTGTCCCTTTAGGCACTGGAAGCTGCTTTAAGGTCTCACCTGGAGCCTTTTCCTCTCCAAGCTGAACAAGCCCAACTCTCTCAGTCTGACACAGGAGAGGTGCTGCAGCCCTCAGAGCATCTTTGTGGCCTCCTCTGGACTCACTTGAGCAGCTCCACATCCCTCTTGTGTTGGGGGACCCAGAGCTGAACACAGTACTCATGAGAGCGAATAGAGGGGATGAAAAACCTCCTTCGACCTGCTGGGCACACTCTTTCTGATGCAGCCCAGGATACAGTTGGCTTTCTGGGTTGCAAGCACACTCTGGTAGCTCATTTTGGGCTTCTCATCAACCAACACCCGCACATCCTTCTCCTCAGGGCTGCTCCATCCAGTCTCCCTGGGGCTGTAGTAGTGCTTGGGATTGTCCCAGCCCAGGTGCAGGATCTTGCACTTGGACTTGTTCATCTTCATGAGCTTTGCACTGGCCTACCTCTCAAGCCTGTCAAAGTCTCTCAGGATAGCATTCCTTTCCTCCAAATATAAATAGTCAAGATTTAAAAAAAAAAAAAAAAAAGAAAAAAGAACAACAAAAACCTTTTCTAAATAACAAGATCATGTCTTTCAGAATGGCACTATTGCTCAGCCAACACTCCTTCAACCAGGCCCTAGCAGAGCTGACAGAACAACTTCACAGCTCTCCTGGAACACAACTTTACTTGCATACAACTAAAATACTTAACAACTAAAAAGTTTAATTCTTCTTAACTGTTATACAGACTAGCAGAATAGAGTATTTATGTATACATGATTATCTCAAACAAATTAACTGATGCCTTACTGAACTTGACCTTTCATACTGAGATACATACTCATACTGGTAATTTTTGTATAACCATTTTTGCTCAAAACTTTTTAAGTTTTTAAATTCAAAAAAATGTTTAAAGACTTACGTGAAGCACCTAATATAACTATAAACCTGATGAAATCTGCAAACCTTTGAGTTTAACTTGGATATATTGGCTGCACACAAAAAGTTGTGGTCAATGGCTCAATGTCCAGCTGGAGACCAGTAACAAGTGGTGTCCCTCAGGGGTCGGTGTTGGAACTGGTCTTGTTCAACATCTTCATCGCTGACATGGACAGTGAGATTGAGTGCGCCCTCAGCAAGTTTGCCGATGACACCAAGCTGTGTGGTTCGGTTGATACGCTGGAGGGAAGGAATGCCATCCAGACGGACCTCGACACACTTGTGAGGTGGGCTGATGCCAGCCTCATGAAGTTTAACCATGCCAAGTGCAAGGTCCTACACCTGGGTCGGAGCAATCCCAGGCACAGCTACAGGTTGGGCAGAGAAGAGATTCAGAGCAGCCCTGTGGAGAAGGACTTGGGGGTGCTGCTTGATGAGAAAATGAACATGAGCCGGCTGCAGTGTGCGCTCGCAGCCCAGAAAGCCAACCGTATCCTGGGCTGCATCAAAAGGGGCGTGACCAGCAGGTGGAAGGAGGTGATCCTGCCCCTCTACTCTGCTCTTGTGAGACATCACCTGGAGTATTGTGTGCAGTTCTGGTGTCCTCAACATAAAAAGGACCTGGAACTGTTGGAACAAGTCCAGAGGAGGGCCACAAGAATGATCAGGGGACTGGAGCACCTCCCGTATGAAGATGGGCTGAGAAAGTTGGGGCTGTTCATCCTGGAGAAGAGAAGGCTGCGTGGAGACCTCATAGCAGCCTTCCAGTATCTGAAGGGAGACAATAGGGATGCTGGGGATGGACTCTTCATTAGGGACTGTAGTGACAGGACAAAGGGTAATGGATTAAAACTTAAACAGGGGAAGTTTAGATTGGATATAAGGAGGAAATTATTCTTTCCTGTTAGGGTGGTGAGGCACTGGAATGGGTTGCCCAGGGAAGTTGTGAATGCTCCATCCCTGGCAGTGTTCAAGACCAGGCTGGACAAAGCCTTGAGTGAGATGGTTTAGTGTGAGGTGTCCCTGCCCATGGCAGGGGGGTTGGAATTTGATGATCTTAAGGTCCTTTCCAACCCAAACTATTCTATGATTCTATATTCCTGCATGCTTCCACAGCATCAACTTAAAATAATCTGGTGAACTTCCTTTTACCCTCTAAGGCAATGTTGTGGCTGTGACTTGAGTGAAACTGCAAACTACATGGCAAGAACAACTCCAATTTCAGAGTATTCACCAGAAGACCTTAGTGACACTTTTGTCTGGCAACAGGCACAACCCGCACCCAGGAATGGAAAGTGACCAGGGCTGCAAGATCACACAGGCCTGTAACAAACCAGGAAAATGCAAATGTCCCAGGAAAATGTCCAGGCCTTGGTGAACAGAGCCTTGAGTGAGATGGTTTATTGTGAGGTGTCCCTGCCCATGGCAGAGGGGTTGGAACTAGATGTTCTTAAGTTCCTTTCCAACCCTAACTATTCTATGATTCCATGAAAAGCAGGAGTTGAGTCACTCATAAATGGTCCAAGTTTTTACCAAAGGGACAGAAATCACATTGATGCTGTTTCCCTCTCCATTCTTCCATTTCCTGCTTCTTTCCACGTTGATATTTTCCCTCCATCCACTGCCACCTCCCTGCTACTATTATTCTACGTTCATTGCTACAGAAACTCCCCCAGCTTTTCCCCTAGTATGTTCTTTATCTGCTGCTAGAATATGGTAAAACAAGCATACAAGTCTGTTTCCCAGTGAATTACTCTCTTCTTTAAGGTACCTTAACACACGTCTGTTTCAAGAGGGAAATGTTCCTTTATTAACTATCCTAATCAAAATTGTGCTTTTTGAGCTTGCTCTGGGAAAGGCAAAGAAACTGGAATCCACATAAAAGTCAGGTTTTAAACAAAACTTAATACTTTGTTCAAATGCTGATGCTCCACTTGAAGCCCAGAAGAGAAAGACACCACAATGATGCCCCTGCTTAGAACCTTTTTCAGCCATGGCCTGTGGGCAACAGCTTGCTACTGCTGCAGGGGACCTCATGACGGGTGATCCCCACAGAGAGCCATCATGGCTGGGCACAATAAGCTCACCACTGTGAGGACACCCACAAGTTCAGCATGTGCGGTTGGGCCTGCGTTCCCTCATGGAGCTAGGGAGGGCTGTGCAGGCTGCCCAGGGCACATGCTTTAAATTAGTTGCTGTAATTGCCCCTATGTCTCCAGCCTCACTGACAAAAACCACCCTGTTTGGTGAAAGGAGTTAAAACCCAAGCAAAGAGCAGGTGCTGCTTCCTGAGTCAAGTGAAACCTTCCATCTCCAGCAGCCCCAGCTCGATACACAAGCCCAGCAGCGGGCAGGCTGCCTGTAGTCATCTCAGCAACCGCCACTGCCTCATGCCAGCACTCACCCCATTGTCTGCTGGCTTCCACAGTGACACCGGCTTCCTTCCTCCTCAGAGATACCTTGCCCCACTGTGCCCTCCACACAGTGCTGCCCACCTCCCTGCTTCCTACCACAGCCACCACAAACTCACCTGTGCCACTTCCCTCAGTGCCCCAGGACTCCACCACCAACGCCCCTTCCTACACCACTCCATTCCCGATGCAGCCTCCACTCCGCCCCACAGAAACACGCGTGGGTCAGGGGAGCAGGTCCCTGCTCAGCGTGGGGAGCACGGCGTGACCATCCTGCTGTCGCGGCTCTGCTGTGGCTGCAACCAGGCTGAGGCACAGCTCTGCGCCTCACACACCCAGTGCCCCCACTGGAGGTAGGACAGCACAGGAAAACCTGCTGTCACCGCAGTGACTTTCACCTAGGACTGCAAGGCCAGCGGGGCTTTTTGTTTCTGTTTTAAGTTAAAACAGTTAAGTTAAGTTAAAATCATCATTCCTCATCAGGGGCCTGCTCCTCCAGCTGCCTGCAGGTGCCAGCTCTGCATCCCGAGCTGACTCATACCCCAAAATGCAGCATCATTAAACACGGGAGACATCTTTTAAATCTGCTTCCAGCAGAAGCAAATTTTGTCCTTTCCCTGCACTCCTCCCAGGCAGGGCTGGTGGCTCTGAGGGCACTTGGCACCAGCAGCAGTGGCTCTGCTTCCCATAGCACAGCCCTGGCTCAGACCCTACTGTCTGTACATGCCTTCATATGGAGGAGTGTGAAGGCAGGCAGGTGGTGTGCAGGTGAACACTAGATCCATGAATTTGACTCCCTTTTCTCTGCACAAATGACCTTGCCTTGCTTTTAGGTTTGGTGTTTTTTTTTCACGCTGCCATCTGCACTTCTGAGGCCAGCAGGGTGAGAGCACTGGCCAGACTTGGAAAGGGCAGAGGAGGATGAAATGGGCGCTTCTGAGCACTGCTCTGGAATAAGACACCTGACTGCACAGGGGCAGTTCAACAGCTGTCTTTAAGGCTGAGAAAGCCAATGTCACTCTGCCAGTCATATCACAGTGGCCAAAGAGACAAGACCTCATTACACATTTGTGGGCTTCGTTATAGCAGATCCTGGAATGTCAAAGAAGGGAGGTCGGCAGCAGTCACCCAATAGGCTCTCAAGCCTACAAGGAAAAAGCAAAAACATCTTTCCACGCAAGGAGGACCCTCTAATCTGAACCATGTACCTGCCTAAGTTGATCAGCAATGGCCAAAGTGTTTATATGATGCCCTCAAGAAAGTCACCTTCCTTCCCAGCTGACCTTCCCCTTTCATAACCAATAGCCATGACAAGGCAGATTACCAGCTCTTTCAGCAGAGGAGATTTATTAGTCTGTTTTAATAGGATATCAACTGTGATTCACAGCAACAATGTTCAGGGATCAGGATACTCTTCTCCTGCCCAAACAGCCAGTAAACACTTCACCATTTCAGTAGCTGAGAAAAATCCCAAAAAGTTAAGCCCATGCACAAACAAATCTTCTGTTGCTGCTCTGGGAAAAACATGACAGAGCTCCAGTGAAAATCCCACCCTTGTCATGATAAAATAAATCACAATATAAGGCCCATTCATTTCACTAGCACATCCAGACATGCATTTATTCAAGGATGGGAACCAACAAAATCACAGCACAAGTCAGTTGTGGCTATCCCTGGTTAATATTTATTTCCCAGGCTATAGGTTCTTTTCCTACCCAACTTTTGATTCCTAGCCTTCTGGAACTACAGAGCTGCTTGCCTGCCTATCCTACACAGTGTCTATATGGGAAGAAGAATACACAGTTAGCATTTGCTTTAAGATATAGAATACCCTCAGTGCAATCTGTTAGCTTGTAAAAAATGATTTTTTTTTTTTTTGTTAATGGGGAAAAAAAATACCTGCCACTAAAGAAAGAAAAATCTAATGTGAAAAAAAATGCCAGTTTAGGTCTATGGTGTCACAGTCCACAGGGGAATCTTCCCCCCCCCTCAATACTAATTACCTACTAGGCAAGATATAGCACTATACATTAAGCACCATGTCTGATCAAGCAGAAGAGTTTTTTAAATGGTTTACTAGTTATTAGGTACCCTGCACTCTACATGCTGTGCTGACATAAGATTTTACTGCTTATTGCAGATGCAATTGCCAAAGACTAGAAAGCACAACAGGTTTTATTTACGTAAAGCACACAAACTGCTACTACTCCTAAACACAATATTGGAAGATTCCCCTTAAAAAGTGAAGAAAAAAATAGATAAAAAAAAATCTGGCTGACAGTTTGTGAAAAAGATCCAAACTGGCTAAAATAAACCTGGAAAGTATTTGATATGAAATACCAATGGCATGGATCTCTAGTTTCCTCTACATGTATCTTGTGCTATACGGTACAAATGGCGCAGAGAGCTGCAGAAGCACCCAACGCGCTTTGCACACTGCACACCAGAGTCCCCAGATGATCCCTTCTCTGGTGTCACCATCCGAGGGTTTTGTGGGCAAATCTGACTTCTCATCCCCAGTAGGCAGAAAGCACACAGCCGAATGACCTGACAAAGCCACCAATTTCCCTTGTCCTTGGAAGCACGCTCTGCTGAGCTTTGAACTGTGTGCCTGTAACTTTAAAGGGGGTGCATTTTATTTAATTGCTCCTTTTCTTGGCCTGAATTTCCCCCAAAAAGCTGAAGAGGGCATGTGCTTATTATCTTTTAGTGCAGCATGTGCTCAGTGCAACCTGAGCTCTTCGGATACTTCGGTCTGAAAATTAGAAAAAAAATTAATTGCGAGGAAAAACAAGGCTGCTCTGCGACTTTGATTCAATCAATTACCATTATCTTCCGGCACAGCCCTCCCTGCCGCCCCTGGACCAGTTGTGTTTAACTTTCTTTGCCAGTCACCACGGCCCCGCAGCGCGCTGGCGGTGCGGCTGGCGGCTGGCTCCCGCGCGGGACCCTTATCAGGCGCTTGCAGTCAGCGCGGGCCCCGCACAGCTGTCAGGGACCCTCCGTCCCCGCGTTATCTGCCGCCGCAGCCCTCGGCCGGGCGAGGAGGGGGCCCGCGGCCGCCCCTGGCCTTTCCACCGCCCCGCGGCCGGGCAGGGATCTGCCGCCGGCCGCCCTGCTCCCGCCGAGCCTCCTCCAGCGAGCCCGAACCGTCTGAAGAGAGGCAGAACAAAACCGCAAATTTAGATTAATAAAGCATTTGTTGATTCTACAGAAACTTAGCAGGCCCCTAAGAAATCCACCAGAGACCTGTGCAGCTCCAGTAATTTTCTGTTATATTATCTTTCTTGTAAAATACTTCCCCAGACAGAGCCCCCAAAGGGGCTCAAATATCACTGTGACTAACCGAAATCAATGTGCACTCACCTATTGACATTTTTACATAGTTTTTGGATTTAGTATCCGGCCCAAAACACAATCAAATCTTCTGCCAAGGAAATAACAGGCACTTAGCTAGTCAGCTATTAGTGTTACAAAGGAAAAAATGTGGGCACCCAAGGGAGATGGGAGAGACGGCATTGACGTCAGGGGTAATTGGGTGTCTGAGAGAAATTGCCAACGGCTGGCCAAAACCCCCAGAGGCCCACACAAAGCCGAGCTGCAACTCTAATAAAGGAAAGTAAATTCTAGAAAGGGGCTTTGCTGCAAAGGAGCCTAGCAGGAACCAAAAATATCTCCCACATACACAAACACACACACATACACACAAATAAAAAATACAAAATACGTTTAGGAGCTCTCTTTTGCACATCTGGTTTAGGCTAAAGTGCTTTCTACTTTTTTTTCCAGGACCACATGGATTTTTATGTTGTACCGTATGTTCACCATCTATTTTTATAAACAGAATTCAGGGCTTTAAAGAAACTTATTTTTAATCATGTGGCTTTAAACTATAATCTCTCTGGCACCCGCTCTGGCACCATTAGAAATGGTTTGGTCTTTTCTTTAGAAAACCCTGAACTTTCTATAGAGAATGATGAGGTTAGTGAATCCATTCTGATGGACATGGTTAAGGAGCTGTCTGAGTGGTCAAACCATATTTCCATATATAAAACCTCTCCATCACCTACATTCTATCTATGTATTTCACTGCCAGCACTCCCCTTACACACACACTTCGCTCACAATGCGAGACCTAAAGAAAAAGATTTCAGATCAGAGACCCTGGGTAGAGTTTAGCAAGGACTCAAAGGCTGTAGCCTCTTCTGTCCACCCATCCAGATCCCTACCATATAGACTTCCTGCCCTCCTAACACACCACCACTGATGAAGAATAAAGCATATTTGATCAGTTCTTGCTAAGACCAATCTGTCTTCATCTCCCTTCTCCTCCCGAAGAACTTCTATGACACTCCTCCCACAGTAAGACTCAAATACCTCATCACTGTGTTGTAAAATTCAGATTGGTGCATTCCCAAATGATAAACTAGCTTAATAAAAATGCATTTTTAATACATGATTTAGAGTTTAAGCAAAGTTTCAAGAATAACAAGAATAACCTATTATGATCAAGATCTTAATAGGTTCAAATCTTCTACTACACATACCTGTGTTTGTATTC